>NC_069500.1:867243877-867373877 GCF_027579735.1 Bombina bombina
AGCTAAAGATGAGTGCACAATGCAGGGCAGCGGCTTCAAAGGCTAATAAGATACTAGCATGTATTAAAAGAGGCATTGATTCAAGGGAGGAAAGCATAATTCTGTCATTATATAAAGCCCTGGTAAGACCTCACCTTGAGTTTGGAGTGCAGTTCTGGGGACCGATTGCTAAAAAAGATATTGCAGAACTAGAAAAAGTTCAGAGAAGGGCCACAAAGCTAATAAGGGGATTGGAGAAATTAACCTATGAGGAGAGGCTAGCCAAACTGGGTCTGTTCTCTTTAGAAAAAAGGCGCTTGAGAGGTGACATGATTACTTTATATAAATATATTCAAGGCCCATATACAGAGATGGCAGAAGCTCTTTTTATTCCAAGAAAATTGTTTCTGACAAGAGGTCATAATTTAAGGTTGGAGGAAAGGAGATTTAATCTCCTGCAACGGAAACATTTTTTTCACTTTAAGAGCAATAAAATTGTGGAACTCATTACCAAAGGAGGTAGTGAATGCCAATACCATAGATACATTTAAGAATAGTCTGGATAAATTTCTGTATATAAACAAAATTCATGGATATGATTGCTAGTATTAAATGGGTCACATTTTAATGGGGTTATTTAAGCTTAACTGGAGCTTTTTGTAAGTATTTTAGATTTGTATAGGTTGAACTCGATGGACTTCAGTCTTTTTTCAACCTTATCTACTATGTTACTATGTTACTATGTATGTTACTATGTTACTATGTTACAGGTACTAGGCTCATCTTTGCTATGTACTACCTTAGTGCTGTTGGGACCCTTTTCAACTCGAGGCAGTCAGTCTTAGCGGTCTAACAGCATATTGATATTAGATATATTAGCTGGATAAGTCCTTTTCTAATGCGCAGCAGCATATATTTAGTTCCTGTCTCTCTCTCTAGAGTTCCAAATTTAGCCTATTTGAAGCATACATTGCCTGAGGTATACCCCCCTAACTAGATTTAAGCTAAAATTAGGTCACCCTTATCCTTATCCTTACGGGCACTTATCCTGGCTCCCCATGTCCCACTATGCTGATAGTCTCCATTAATTTTTTTTTTTTAGTAGTGCCCGTAAGTGGAGGAGACCATGAGGCTGTTCAGACATGGTTTCTTTATTGTAGCATGGTGACTTACCGCTCCCTTCTTTATAGCTAGTTTCAAAACAGGCTATGAGTTGAGACCCAAAAGAGGTCTCTTTCTCTTTGAGTTATCCCTCAATTTTCCCACTATTTCCATATGCCTTGTTAAATGGCCCAAGAGAGACCACTATTCATTTTTATGGGATTTTGTTTGATTGCTATATAGTTATGCTTATATGGGATTCTAACTACATAATACTTGGAAAATTCGAGGTTTTGTAAACAATATATTATAAAATAGTTAAAAAAAAAAACAATAAAAAAAATATAAACTAGAGGGTGCCAGTTTTGCCAAAGTGATCACCAGTCTATTCAGAAAAAAATAATAATATTTGTTTAAAAAATGGGACTTGTCCAATATAAAACAAAAATTATTGAGGGGGGGGGGGGGGTCTATAAACATTTTATATTTTTATCCCCAGAAAAACCCCATGTGGTTTTTTTTTTGGGGGGGGGCTGGTTCATTCTCTTTCAAATGAGAGGTCTTGTGTGTCTGTAGCTGCTAAAGGAGCTGAAATCCAGGGGTTTAAATGCCCCCCCCATCAATTTCCCTTGCAGCTACACTGCTAACACCACCCCTTTATGACATCACCACACATTTCTGGCAACTTCACTGTCACTCCCGTTGAAGTCTTGGCAGGGCCTCCTCTAGTTCACCAGGGTATATCAAAAAGAGCCTCATTTTGGACATCTCCCTTTATATTGATCATGGGTCATGCCCATCAAAGCATTTAATGATCTTTTATGATTCTAGCCCATTCTTGATGATCCATAATCTGCTAGAATGTAGGTATTTTTTTCTCTTAACTGTTAAAACAATGTATGGTTTGTGCAGTTAACGATTTCATACATAATACATTTATTTGAATAAAAGCTTCACAAATCAAAATTGTATTGAGCAATATTAATAACTTTTTATTAAACCACAGATGAATGATAAAAAAACAAGGTAAAACAAAGCTGCCTGCATTTTTTTTTTACTTTGCCTCATTTTGCTTTTCAGCAGGTGGAAGAGTTTCTCCAGTAAGCCAGGAAAATAGACACAGAGTAACCAGTGATTGTGGCTGTGTGAGGCCTAGTTAAACCCTCATGTCCTGCTGCTGCTCCTCTGCTGGTCTGGGTTACTGTTTGCCCATTTGCACTGCTGTTAAAATTTCTGACAATTTTAGGCAACACTTGGTTTCCATATTTAATATGGCCTTCCTCAGACTGAGCACAGAGCTTCAGGAGTGATGCGTGGATATCAACCTAGCCATTGGCCAACTAGATCCCATCCTAAACAGCTGTATGAGTAGAATCAGCCCTAGTGATCAATCTGATGACAGAAGTAGCAGTCTAATCCCAATGGCACCCTCAACCATCTTCTCAGCATCCTGAAACAAGAGTAGTCTTCACATTTATCTCTGTCCTCCCCTGCAACCCCCAATAAATGAATATCCATTATTGTCCTACATCTCTTCCCATATACATTTTCATTTAGCTTCCCTTCTTCTCAACATTCTTGTAAACTATCCAATTTATCAGTGAATATTATAATATAAAATATTTAATTATGCTTGGTAAAAAAATACAAAATGATTTCATTATTTATATGTCTCTTTTTCTGTAATTTAAATCTGAAAATTAGGAGTTTATCATTCTAAGAATTAGAAGTACACACTGCAGACATCACAAGCCTAATCTTGGTGTTATAGAATAGAAAAACAAGTTGTAGTAATCAATCATCCCGATCGTATCTGATCGGGATGATTGCAATCTGCCAATCCGCTGCTTATAAACTTTTGTTTCTGGTGAGCCTAAGGCTTGCTCGGAAACTGCTGCATTCGCAGCATGGTAAATCCGCCCCATAGGGTGGAGCAGTGTTATTGAGAGCTTTAAAAGTTAGAGTAAAGCCAGTGAAGGGATTGGCAGAGATGTGAAGCAGATAATAATGTCTAAGGAAGATCAGCCTGGAATAGGCATTTATTATGGATTTTAAGGGAATAGATGGCAGCCAGGGAGGCCGAAGAGGATGAAATTACAATAGTCAAAGCAGGAAATGATGAGAGAATGGATTAAAGTCTTAGTTGTGTCTTGTATGAGAAAGGAGCAAATTTTGGAGATGTTTTTGAGGTGGAGGTAGCAGGAATCAGCCAAAGACTGGATGTGGGGAGGGAAAGAGAGATCTGAGTCAAGTGTGACCTCCAAGACATCAGACATGCGGGGTTGGGGTAATGATGTTATTATCAACAGTTAGTGAAAGTTGGGGGGTAGGGATTTTGGAAGACGGGGGGAAATTAAGGAGCTAAGTTTTGGAGAGGTTTAGCTTAAGGTAGTGAGAGGATATCCAGGATGAAATATTAGAAAGACAGTTAGTGACACAAGTTAGTAAGGAAAGGGATAGGTCTGGTACAGAGATGTAGATTTGGGTATCATCAGCATACAAATGTTATTGAAACCCATGGGACTGTATTAAGGAATCTAATGATGATGTTTTAATTGAGAAGCGAATGGAACCAAGCCTTGTGGTACCCCAACAGAAAGTGGTAAAGGGTCAGCTGATGAGCCAGAGAAGTTAACACTAAAAGTCCGGTTAGACAGGTAAGAGGACAGCCACGAGAGAGCTGTGTCACAACTGCCAAAATATTGGAGGGTTTGGAGCAAGAGAGTGTGGTCAACAGTGTCAAAGGCTGCAGACAGATCGAGAAAGATTAACAAAGAAAAGTGGCCTTTGGATTTTTCTGTAATTAGGTCATTAGTAACCTTAATTATTACAGTTTCTGTGGAGTGTTGTGGGCAAAATCCAGAATGCAATGGATCAAGGAGGGAGTTTAATGTACGGCATAGTGATAAAAGTGTATATAAAAGCCTTTCCAGAAGTTTTGAGGTGAGGGGGAGTAGGGAAATAGGGTGGTAGTTGGATGGGGGTGAGAAGGTTTTTGAGGATAGGTGCAATTAGTGCATGTTTAAGGGATGAGGGAAAAATACCAATGCTGAGGGAGAGATTAAAAATATGTGCGAGAATAGGCGTAGGAGAGAGGGAGGGCAGTAATTGTGAGGGGATGGTATGAAGGGGACAGGTAGTGAGGTGAGAGGAGGAAATAAGGTCAGAAACTTCTTCCTCAGTAGCAGGAGCAAAAAAGCTGAGTCTGTGGCTTTGCAGGTTTTGGGCATTGGTGAATGATTGAGGGGGTTGGAGACTGGTAGCATGTTAAGAGATGATTTTGTTTTTAATGGAATTTATTTTGCTGGTGAAGTGGTTAGCAAAATCTTGAGCTGAGAGAAAAGTGAAAATAGGAGGTGGGGGTGGGTGGAGAAGGGTGTTAAAAGTGGAGAACAGACATTTTGGGTTTGAAGAGAGAATAGAGAAAAGATTAGAGAAGTAGTCCTGCTTGGAGAGGTTAAAGGCAGAATTGTAGGAGTTTAAGATGAACTTGTAATGAAGGATATCAGCTGAACATTGGAAACATCTACATAGGTAGCATGTCAGAGGAGTATGCCAGGGCTGAGGATGAGTGCTTGACTTTTTGGCAATGGAAGGAGGTGCCATATTGTCAAGGACCGCTGTAAGAGTGGAATTATAGTGAAAGATAGTTTGGTCAGGGCAGGAAAAGGAGGAGATGGAAGAGAGAAGAGGTTTGAGAGAGTTTGAAAGATGTTGCCGATCAAGTGACTTAATGATCCTGTGGAATTTGGTGTGAGGGTTAGAAGGAGGGAGGGCAGTATGAAGTTCTGTGATATTAAAAGTGAGGAGATGATGGTCAGAAAGAGGAAAGGGGGAATTTAGAAAAGTTTTAGAGAGTGCATGGATAGCTGAAAATCAGATCAAGGGAGCATCCATATTTGTGAGTGATAAAAATGGAACCCAGCCTCTTTGACAAAAACAATAATAAAACGTCTTTATTGCTTCCACATCATGGGAAAAGGCACAATATTTCAAGCCCTATATTGGGCTCTTAGTCATGTATTTGAATACATCTCTGAATATATTTTTGTGAGTGGGAGAGTTAGACCATAGTGACAGACAGTAAGATGATGTGAGCTGGAGAAGTTTTTTTGCACTAGGGGCAGCAAGAGTGTTAAAATCACCAAGAATGAAAGCAGGGATGTCTGAGGAGAAGAAATAAGGTAGCCAGGATGCAAAATTATCAAGAAATTGAGTCGAGGAGCCGGGGGGGGGGGGAGGGGGCAATATAATTGCAACACACAGAGAGAGGAGAAAAAAAGTGAATCATGTGGGTATCAAAGGAAGAAAATGTGAGGGAAGAGATGGGTTGTATTTGTTGAAAGGTGCAACAAGAGGAAAGTAAAATACCTACACCACATCCTTGCCTGTTTCCAGGCGTCGGTTGTGGCTGAAGTGTAGACCCCCATGTGACAGTGCAGCAGGGGCAGCTGTGTCTGAGGGAGAGAGCCAGGTTTCTGTGAAAGCCAGAAGGTTAGAGGGAGTGAGAGATGAAGAGGCCATGAATAGAAGTGAGCTTGTTGCACACAGATCAAGAGTTCTAGAGTGCACAAGTGAAGGGGGTGTTTGTTTTAGTTACAAGAGGAACTTGGATAAGGTTTCCAAAGTTCTGGTGTTTAGTTTAAAGGCAAGGCATGCATGGGTTGGTTAGTTTAAAAAGTTGTGGAGTACCAGGAATGGGGGATATATCACCAGCAATTAATATGAGTAAGAGGGAGAGTGACATAAGATGAGATACAGATTTGCAGTATTCAGAGTGTCTTTGGAATGTGGAGTATGGGGGGAGAGTGTTTAGGAATATATGAACTTCATAAGAGCAGAAGTGAGGTGATTATAAAAGGGATTGGCTGATGAATGTAGTAAGTGGTGAGGGAAAAGGAGTAAATGAGAGGTATAGTTTGTTAAACAGATAAGAGGTAGTGAAAAGGAACAAAATGAAATGGAACATTTTGCAATGTGAGATACATAAAACAGTGATATACATAAAACACAATATTACAAGAGAACTTGCCTAGTGCCTTGTCCCTTGTCCAATCCTTGTTCAATTTTTGTATAATTCTTATCTTAGTTGCCTCACTTATAAAATGTTCACTTCCGAAATGTGAACATATGCTATTGTGACAATGCACTCTGCCCAAGCAATGCACCCCCTGTGCAATGCACACCTCAAGCTAGTGTTAACCCCTAATTCGCCAAACCCCCACAACGCATTAAACCTAATTTACCTATTAACTCCTAAAGCACCAACCCCCACAACGCATAAAACTAATTTAATGACTAAGCCCCCTAACCTAACACCACCTAAATTAACCCCTTAGTTACATTTAAAAAATTACTTCATTACAATTAAAATACAATTTAAAAAAAATACATTACATTAATCTAAAATGACAGAAAATAAAAAAGGCTGGATAAAAGATAGGGAGCAACGAGTAGCAGTAAATGGATCATACTCAGATTGGACAAAGGTAATCAGTGGCGTCCCCCAGGGATCAGTACTGGGCCCTGTTCTTTTTAATATTTTTATAAATGACTTGGAGCAAGGATTAAATAGCGACATCTCTATTTTTGCAGATGATACTAAGTTAAGTAAGGTCATTAGGTCAGAGCAGGATGAACTCTCTTTGCAAAGGGATTTGCTAAAATTAGAACTATGGGCAAGTGAATGGAAAATGAGATTTAATACGGAAAAATGTAAGGTTCTACATTTTGGAAGTAAAAATAAGCAGGCTAGGTATTTTTTAAATGGGACAAGACTTAGCCAAACACAGGAGGAAAGGGATTTGGGAGTAGTAATAGATAACAAGCTAAAGATGAGTGCACAATGCAGGGCAGCGGCTTCAAAGGCTAATAAGATACTAGCATGTATTAAAAGAGGCATTGATTCAAGGGAGGAAAGCATAATTCTGTCATTATATAAAGCCCTGGTAAGACCTCACCTTGAGTTTGGAGTGCAGTTCTGGGGACCGATTGCTAAAAAAGATATTGCAGAACTAGAAAAAGTTCAGAGAAGGGCCACAAAGCTAATAAGGGGATTGGAGAAATTAACCTATGAGGAGAGGCTAGCCAAACTGGGTCTGTTCTCTTTAGAAAAAAGGCGCTTGAGAGGTGACATGATTACTTTATATAAATATATTCAAGGCCCATATACAGAGATGGCAGAAGCTCTTTTTATTCCAAGAAAATTGGTTCTGACAAGAGGTCATAATTTAAGGTTGGAGGAAAGGAGATTTAATCTCCTGCAACGGAAACGTTTTTTCACTGTAAGAGCAATAAAATTGTGGAACTCATTACCAAAGGAGGTAGTGAATGCCAATACCATAGATACATTTAAAAATAGTCTGGATAAATTTCTGTATATAAACAAAATTCATGGATATGATTGCTAGTATTAAATGGGTCACATTTTAATGGGGTTATTTAAGCTTAACTGGAGCTTTTTGTAAGTATTTTAGATTTGTATAGGTTGAACTCGATGGACTTCAGTCTTTTTTCAACCTTATCTACTATGTTACTATGTTTATGTTATTACAAAAAATAATAAATAACACTATCCAAAATAAAAAAATTAAACCTGAACCCTATGAAGACATTGCCCTAAAGAAATCAGCTCTTTTACATTAAAAATAAACAAAGTCCCCCATAATAGTAAAACCCCCCACCTACCAAACCCCCCAAAATAAAAAAAACCTAACACTAATAAACCTAAACTATGGCATTCAACTCTTTTTCACTGCCCTTAAAAGGGCATTCAGCTCTTTTTCAAATTGCCCCAAAAAAGTAATTTAAAAAACAAAAAAAAAAAAAACTAACTAACACTAAAGCCCCAAATAGGTACTCATGGTTTCAGAAGTCTGGCGGAGAAGGTCTTCTTCCAGGCAGGTCCATCATCTTCATCCAGAGCAAAGGCGGCACAGAGCGGAGGTCCGGAGCGGTCTTCCCAGATGTGGTGGTCTTCCCAGATGTGTGCGGATCAAAGGTGGGGCGGAGCGAAGATCCGGAGCGGTCTTCCCAGATGTGGTGATCCTCAGCGGCGGTCATCGGCGAAGGCAATCCTTGGCGAAGGTGTGGAGGTTCCTCTTCATGTGATCGTCCTCTGCACACTGAAGATTGAATTCAAGGTACCCCATATTTATTGGGGTACCTTGCATTCCTATTGGCTGACATTTTCAATAGGATGAGAGCTACTGAAATCTTATTGGCTGATTTGAACAGACAATAGAATTTTAGTAGCTCTAAAACTATTGGCTGTTTTGAAAAATTCAGCCAAAAGAAATGCAAGGTACCCCAAATTGATTGTGGTACCTTGCATTCATTATTGAGTATATGATGGACATCGGATGAAGACGAGCCTCCATGCTGCCGAGGACCAATGCCGCTGCAAGGACCCCCAAATGTCACTGATGACTGCCGCCGCCACAGATGACCACCACAGATGTTCGCCACATCTAGGAAGACTGCTCCGGACCTCTGCTCCGTGCCACCTTCACTGTGGATAAAGATGATGGACCCGCCTGGAAAAAGACCTTCTCTGCTGGACTTCTGAAACGGTGAGCACCTATTTGGGGCTTTAGTGTTTTTTTTTACTTTTTTTTGTTGTTTTTTTAGATTAGGGTTTATTGGGCAATTTGCTGAATACCCTTTTAAGGGCAATGCCATACAAATGCCCCTTTAGGGGCAATGGGTAGTTTAGATTTATTAGGGTTAGTTTTTTTTATTGTGGGGGGTTTGGTGGGGGTTTTACTGTTAGGGGGGACTTAGTATTTTTGAAATGTAAAAGAGCTGATTTATTTAGGGCAATGTCCTACAAAAAGCCCTTTTAAGGGCTATTGGTAGTTCATTCTTAGATTAGGGGGTGGTTTTTTTTGGGGGGGGTTATTTTCATAAGGATTAAGTTTATTTTTTTTATTTTGGATATTGTTGTCTATTTTTTTCTGTATTTTTACTTTTGTATTTTTTGTAGCTTGGGGGGGTTATATTTTTCACACATACAGGGAGTGCAGAATTATTAGGCAAGTTGTATTTTTGAGGATTAATTTTATTATTGAACAACAACCATGTTCTCAATGAACCCAAAAAACTCATTAATATCAAAGCTGAATAGTTTTGGAAGTAGTTTTTAGTTTGTTTTTAGTTATAGCTATTTTAGGGGGATATCTGTGTGTGCAGGTGACTATTACCGTGCATAATTATTAGGCAACTTAACAAAAAACAAATATATACCCATTTCAATTATTTATTTTTACCAGTGAAACCAATATATCATCTCAACATTCACAAATATACATTTCTGACATTCAAAAACAAATCAGTGACCAATATAGCCACCTTTCTTTGCAAGGACACTCAAAAGCCTGCCATCCATGGATTCTGTCAGTGTTTTGATCTGTTCACCATCAACATTGCGTGCAGCAGCAACCACAGCCTCCCAGACACTGTTCAGAGACGTGTACTGTTTTCCCTCCTTGTAAATCTCACATTTGATAATGGACCACAGGTTCTCAATGGGGTTCAGATCAGGTGAGCAAGGAGGCCATGTCATTAGATTTTCTTCTTTTATACCCTTTCTTGCCAGCCACGCTGTGGAGTACTTGGACGCGTGTGATGGAGCATTGTCCTGCATGAAAATCATGTTTTTCTTGAAGGATGCAGACTTCTTCCTGTACCACTGCTTGAAGAAGGTGTCTTCCAGAAACTGGCAGTAGGACTGGGAGTTGAGCTTGACTCCATCCTCAACCCGAAAAGGCCCCACAAGCTCATCTTTGATGATACCAGCCCAAACCAGTACTCCACCTCCACCTTGCTGGCGTCTGAGTCGGACTGGAGATCTCTGCCCTTTACCAATCCAGCCACGGGCCCATCCATCTGGCCCATCAAGACTCACTCTCATTTCATCAGTCCATAAAACCTTAGAAAAATCAGTCTTGAGATATTTCTTGGCCCAGTCTTGACGTTTCAGCTTGTGTGTCTTGTTCAGTGGTGGTCGTCTTTCAGCCTTTCTTACCTTGGCCATGTCTCTGAGTATTGCACACCTTGTGCTTTTGGGCACTCCAGTGATGTTGCAGCTCTGAAATATGGCCAAACTGGTGGCAAGTGGCATCTTGGCAGCTGCACGCTTGACTTTTCTCAGTTCATGGGCAGTTATTTTGCGCCTTGGTTTTTCCACACGCTTCTTGCGACCCTGTTGACTATTTTGAATGAAACGCTTGATTGTTTGATGATCACGCTTCAGAAGCTTTGCCATTTTAAGAGTGCTGCATCCCTCTGCAAGATATCTCACTATTTTTGACTTTTCTGAGCCTGTCAAGTCCTTCTTTTGACCCATTTTGCCAAAGGAAAGGAAGTTGCCTAATAATTATGCACACCTGATATAGGGTGTTGATGTCATTAGACCACACCCCTTCTCATTACAGAGATGCACATCACCTAATATGCTTAATTGGTAGTAGGCTTTCGAGCCTATACAGCTTGGAGTAAGACAACATGCATAAAGAGGATGATGTGGTCAAAATACTCATTTGCCTAATAATTCTGCACTCCCTGTAGACTGCCTTCTGGGCAGGCTTATCAACTACTCCAAAATAAAAGAGTTTTTATTGAAAATAAGAACTTTTATATTGGATGTTTTTATAAAACTGGATTCTGTTTGTGATGGAACAAGACTCCGGTGATTTCTGAAAAAAACAGATTTATTTTCTACGTATTTCTGTGAGTACATTTCATTTAGTGCACCTTTAAAGTTTGGCAATATTGCACTATGTCTGTGTTTTCCTACTGAGTTTATCAATGCCATTTTAAAGATTCCACAGCAAGTCCCAGCAGAGAACAGCGCTACTAATTTTCCTACACTAATCCTGGTGTTAACAGCAAATGCTGCAAACAAGGCAAGTTTTGGTAACAAAATGTATTTTCCATCATAAAATAATATGGATTACAGCAGTAGAATGGGTACTGTTGGTGCTGTGTGTCACCAGTTGACTTGTAGTCTAAGTATTAGTCTAAGTATTAGAGCATGAACATCACTGATAATCTCACAGCACATTTGCCCCCCTGAAAGCCCATGTAAAGTGTCTATGGTAGCGGGTGACGTCACGGAAGAAAGTAGAACTCCGAAAGAGGGAAGTTAAACAGAATCTTTGAACTGAGTGGAAGAGTTACACAGAATCAGGATGCTCACTCTGTTAAAGGGGTGTCAATCTGCATATTCACAAAGTGATTACTTCTTTGGGACCAGTTTCCAACCTGAGGTGAGCTGCAATATATGCTTGCTTATTTACCCATTGCGCCCATTAAACACTTTAGTATTCAGGGTCTAGTACTGAAGATACGAGTGTAATATTGAATGTGAGAGTGTGATTATTGTATACACACCCATGAACTTTTCAGGTACCGGAGTTGCTTGGAATAATAAACAAAAATAACAATGGCAAGCCTTGCCAATTCCAGTAGCAAATCCAGAATGGCTCCTTCAACTGAGGCAAGTAATAAGGGGACATTGGCCATTAAAAAAAAAAAAAAAAAAAAAAAAATATATATATATATATATATATATATATATATATATATATATATATATATATAAACAAATATGTTAGCATATTAAAGGGACAGTCTAGGCCAAAATAAACTTTCATGATTCACATAGAGCATGCAATTTTAAACAATTTTCCAATTTACTTTTATCACCAATTTTGCTTTGTTCTCTTGGTATTCTTACTTGAAAGCTTAATTTAGGAGGTTCATATGCTAATTTCTTAGACCTTGAAGGCCACCTCTTTTCAGAATGCATTTTAACAGTTTTTCACCACTAGAGGGTGTTAGTTCACGTATTTCATATAGATAACACTGTGCTTGTGCATGTGAAGTTATCTGGGAGCAGGCACTGATTGACTAAACTGCAAGTCTGTCAAAAGAACTGAAATAAAGGGGCAGTTTGCAGAGGCTTAGATACAATATATATTAATATAACTGTGTTGGTTATGCAAAACTGGGAAATGGGTAATAAAGGGATTATCTATCTTTTAAAACAATAACAATTCTGGTGTAGACTGTCCCGTTAAGAAAGTTTTCACACATGACTGATATGCTAATTTTATGATATTTTATACCCCTTAAACTGCATCATTTGTGAAAAGGTTGGGTAAAATAATTACATGTTGATACAAGTACACTTTAAAACATCTTAACAAACACCTCTCAATAACTTGGTCAAGTAAATACAATAACATTAATGTAGTCTTAATGGTTTGGGCATTACACTCCTGTTCTGTTCAAGCATTCAAAATTGTCTCATCCAGGAAAATGTATCAGAAGTCAAAGTCGCTTATATGTCTTGATAGGATAAAGCTCGGCTATCTGATGTTTAATCTTATAGGTAAAACATTAATATCCTACATCCAGCACACTCTGACCTGCTTTTTCACATTCTCAAAACTGAGAAATCATTCCATTCCTTCAAGCATCTGCTTATCTCTTTATTTTTAAATATTACAGCTTCTTAACATCTGTCTCTATGGCGTATAATCTGACTGATGAAATATTTCATGTTTTCGTTGAGCTTCTTTCAATATGCCTCCCTGTTATTAGTTTAGCAGATGGTATCACAGAAGGGAAAGTCTCAGCTTACCTGGTTGGCTTCATTAAACAGGAAATGTAATGCAAATGATTTTATGATATTTTCTATTATTGTAATAATAATATTAATACATTTAGCTACAGTGATAGCTTCATGCAAAATGAATGCCTACACAGTAACAGTTTTTTTTTTCTTTCCTTCCATCTGACATATGAAATTATTTCTCACAGTCACAAACAATTTGGCTTTTTTTTTTATTCCAATGAAAGAGAAACATCAGAATGAGAGAGCTATGAGACTGGAAAATGGTGGAATCAGTAACATTTTGTAAAGACTGAAAAATGTCACCGACCTATCTACAGTTGATATGGGGAGGGGGGCAAAATAAATCTATATTTGAGGAAGCGATAGTGAGTTAGGGATCTTTTTGTTGGTTTTAATATTAGCTCACTATTGGTTATAATAAAAACAGGGACTCTTTATATATACCTTCTTCAATTTAATCGCTACATTCCTGGCTAAAAGCCAGGGTAGCGAGTAACGTTTATAACAATCTAAGTCAACGAATATTACATATAGTAGCACTACTTATTAGTAGATATTCATTTTGCTTACTGTTGGTCATAACGTGAACTAGACCTGATATATATTTAACATAATACAATCGCTATATTCATGGAAAAAGCCAGGATAGCGAGTAACTTTTGCTAATATACAAGTGTGAACAGCACCAATACTTTCAGACACTATACTTTTATTGGTTAAAACTAAAGTATTTATCTCTGCTAAAATATTAGAATACTTCTGTACAGATTACAACTTTCAAGCAGATTTATTGACATTATTTACAATAGTAGATATGTATCAGCAGCTTTAATTAAAGAGACACTGAACCCAAACATTTTCGTTCATGATTCAGATAGAGCATGAGATTTTAATCAACTTTCTAATTTACTCCTGTTATCAATTTTTCTTCGTCTCTTGCTATCTTTATTTTAAAAGCAGGAATGTTAATCTTAGCAGCCAACCCATTTTAGGTTCAGCACCATGGATAGCGCTTGATTATTGAGGCTTACATTTACCCACCAATAAGCAAGCATAAGGTTCTCAACCAAAAATGGGCCGGCTCCTATGCATCACATTCCTGCTTTTCAAATAAAGATAGCAAGAGAACGAAGAAAAATTGATAACAGGAGTAAATTAGAAAGTTGCTTAAAATTGCATGCTCTATCTTAATCATGAAAGAAAAAAATTTGGGTTTAGTGTCCCTTTAAGGCGCAACTTGGTTAATTATATTAAGTTAATCACTTCTTTGTCCAATACACACAACCATGTACCAGTGTACTAAGTCCGCAATTGAGTGCAACGCTACACACAGTCTTCTTTACATAACTTTACTCATCCTTACTTTCTATTATAATATACATCAGTCCAATAATCAATACCAGTATGTGCCAATAGCGCTGCGGAATCTGTTGGCGCTCTACAAATAACCGATAATAATAATGATAAAAGTAGTGTTTTTAATATTTGTTGGGCAGTGCATTTTTTTGCTGTTATCTTAATAGTTACAATAAAGGTTATATTTTAATAACATTGTTACTGTAATTTATATGCTTTCCTTATATTGTGCTCATAGGCATTTCTCTTTATCCCACCCTGCTCTAGGGTTGGATTTGCACTGAATAAAACTCTACTACTGGGACTTGTTGAAAACATTGGGTGAGCCAATGACTAAAGAAATATATGTGCAACAAGCAATCAGCAGCTAGCTCCCAGTAATGCATTGCTACTACTAAGCAACAAAGGATACCAAGAGAACAAAGCAAATGAGATAATAGAAGTAAAATGGAAAGTTGTTTAGAAATGTATTCTCTATCTGAATGATGAAAGTTTGATTTTGACTTTAATGTCATTCTGTAATGTATATAAAATAATACAAAACTATATACAATTTAATTGCCATGCGATCACTGTGAAATAGTGATTTAATGTGCATTTTTTTTACTAGAGGCTCATGGGAGTCCCTACGTGCACCTCAAAGTTATATAACTATACCCAAAGGCCCTGATTTATAGCAGGACAAACCCTTCTTCTTTTGACTATAGAATTTAGAAAAATGAAAAACACACACACATACCTTTGGGCTCCATGTACGAAGCAGCGAAAGCTGCTCCGGAGCCTTTGCGGGGCAGGTTTGCATATGCGAGCCTGCTTCCCGCTGCTTCCTACACCCTACGCCACCTCTTAGCTGGCGAAGCAACATCACAGAGAGCACGCTCGCTCTCAGTGATTGACAGCCCCTTCGGTCGTGTGATTGGTCGCACGATTGAAGGGGCGGGCGTTACACACTCCAATCAGTGTGTAATGATACATACAGGCAAGCAGATCAACAGATCCGCTGCCTGTGTGTAGCGAAGGCGGGCGGACAGCTTCGCAAGTTCAGAAGCTGTCCGCCCGCCATTTAGTACATGGCGCCCAAATTTTTTACAATATTGTTTATGAAGTTAATATACAGTATATATATATATATATATATATATATATATATATATATATATATATTACCTACTTTATTGTCTCACGTCATGATATATACAGTATACATAAAGTAACAGTATAATTTGAATATGCTTAGTATGCTGAAAAAAATATGTAATATATTTAGATTTTTCACGGAAAAGGCATAAAGGGACAGTGTACACCAATTTTCATATAACTGCATATAATATACACTACTATAAAGAAGAATATGCATAGATGCAGATCTAAAAATCCAGTTTTAAAAACGTCCTTAGAAGCTCCCAGTTTAGCACTGTTGATGAGGTTAGGCTGGAACACAAAGTGAAAAGGGGATTTGAAATCAGGCAAAACAGACCCCCCCCTCCCCCCCCGTTCCTGCATATAAAAAGACTGATTACACAAACAAGAGCGCCTAAGTTAAAGGCTAAGGTGGCTAGAGTAAATAGATTTATTAAAATACAGATATAGGTCCATAAAACCTTTCATTCCCTGTTAAAAGGCTACCAGAAACCTCCAGTTTTTAGTCTTGATAAATCCCATTTTTGACAGTTACTTTAATCCTATTTCTAATACCACATTAAGGTGTAATAGCTGCTCTGCACTATTGTTATATATCTTTTACAGGACATTTTAGGATTACTACGATTCACTATTCAGGATTTCTAGGAGAATCATCACCCACACCCTCAAAGGGACCACTATTTGGATTTATTTGGAATAATCCTCACACAGCAAGTTTATATACATTTTTTTGTGATCACATATTATAGTTTTGTTTGATCTTTTCTACTTTTTGGTTTTTTTTTCCACTTTTTTTTTCTTTCTATTTTTAGACACAGTTTTTACATATTTTGTCATATTTTCAAGTTTGTCACTCCCACAGATTTTTTTTGGGGACTTCCTAGGTTTGATCCTATAAGGTGCACCTTAGATAACGGACTCTGATAGACAAATAGACCCTGCTAGATACTTCGTCATGACGTCCACTTTGTAGCATTCATATTTGATTTTATTGCTGTATATCATTGATCTAACATTTGCTTTTATTATTTTATAACGTTTTTACACGGATTCATGCTTCTATAACGTTTGATTGTATTTTAGATAATTCTTTCATGGACCTATATCTGTATTTTAATAAATCTATTTACTCTTAGCCTTTGAGGTATATTTATCAATGTGCAAGCGGACATGATACAAAGTAGCGTATCATGTCCGCTGCACATCGATAAATACCAACATTTATCATTGCACCAGCAGATCTTGTGAACTGCTGGTGCAATGCCGCCCCCTGCAGATTCGCGGCCAATCGGCCATTAGCAGGAGGTGTCAATCAACCCAATCGTATTCGATCGGGTTGATTTCTGTCTGCCTCCTCAGAGCAGGCGTACAAGTTATGGAGTAGCGGTCTTTAGACCGCTGCTTCATAACTTCTGTTTCCCCCGAGCCTTCAGGCTCACCGGAAACAAGGGGCATCAAGCTCCATACGGAACTTGATAAGTATGCCCCTTTAACTTAGGAGCTCTTCACATATCCCTTTCTATACTTGTCTATTAGGTTTGCTAGAAAACCTTTCGTGAAGAGCTTTAGGTGCTCTCACCTTGCGCTTTGTCTTCTATATCCACTACACAAACAAGAGCAGCAGGGCTCTGTAGACCTAGGTCTACATCCGATATTTTGGGGCGTGGTTAGGAGTCTGCACAATGTTATTAAAAAATAAGCAAAACTATACATTGTTGCAAACACACACCCAGATGGGCTATACAAATAGATCATCTACCAAACATTTATGCAAAGAAAAATTGAGTGTACAATATCCATTTACATGTGTGCATCACGTAAAAACACCAAAACAGAACAACACAGGGTGGAAATGGCTCAGCAGTTATCAGCTAAATCACTTATTTTAAAGGGACAGTGTACTGTAAAATTGTTTTTCCCTTAATGTGTTTCCAAAGATTTGTTATACCAGCTGCAGAGTATAAAATGTATGTGAGGGGGGGGGCGGAGCCAACAGCCGCACAGACCAGTCGCAGCATAACGGAGCTCCTCCGTAACTAATATATAATTTACAAAACAGTTACTAATATTTGCCAAAAAAGTTGGCTTTTTCTATTAGGGAAGGCTCTCTGGGTATTATCCTTACTTAGTGTCTGGAGAACGAAACTTCCGTGACTTCCTAGGGCACTCTGACACGCCAGTCCGGTTTGGAGGCCTAACTACTGTGATCACATAGAGACCTTGCTTGATAGTCTCGTGTACTACCTGCAGCGCTCCAGTTCACAACAACTGAGGCGCTTAATCTCCACCAGCTCCGGAGGGTCGTGGATCCGCTCCGGAGCCCAGCTAACCAAATGCAGCAGCAACACAACAATTCAGCTCACGGCAAGCACCGGAGAGCTACGGGACATGCTGCAGGGAGAGTCTTTCTCAAATTGACCGGGCAACTGGGGCACAGTGAGTAGGTATTGACTTAACACAGTTATCAATCTGCACGGACACTTTCTCTTTTCAATTGCTGCGGCCGCCCTAAACTAAGCAGAAGGTACATGGGAAGGGATAGACTCTTTAGGTTGTGGCGCGAAACGCCATTTTAGCGCATCACTATAACACAGCATAACTCAATCAGTTTAAACTGAAACATAAGCCGCTCAACTTCTAAAATTGCAGCATAGAGAGTTTTTTTTTCTCTGGAAAAGGACACTTGGTTTGTCATCGACTAGATTAAAGAAACTTAAGAAACTGCAGCAGAATTTTCAACAGCCTGTTACTAGCACAGGCAACATAGCCCAATACAGACTTTAGTTGCGAAACAAAAAACAATCTAGGATATATTGTGATCTCTCCTACTCTATCTAGTTACCACACAACTAATTTTTTCTATCTAATTTGGAAGCCAGACATCCCATTCAGGGCAGTTTTACTCACACGTGGCAGCAAACTGTATTAATAATCTCCCTATCAGCCTACCTCACATTGCTAATTCAGCATCTTAGCGATCCCAACTAAGGAAGGAGCAACACACTAGCAAGAGGGCAGGTATCTAACACAAACTTTTATTGAGAAGCAATACCAAAGATACTCTTACATATTTTCTTCTATTTGAACCCTGTTTGTGGTTATCTCAAGCTGCCCTGCTGGCTCTAAAAAAACCTGTATTGGGATCTACTTTCTAAAGTGTGGCCTGGATGTTTTATGTATAACTCCCAGACTCCCTGTAACCCACATGACTCTATAGAATAAACCGTAGCCAGCCCAATCCTATAGCACGCAGTGTGGGAAAGGAGAGGGGAAAGGGAAGGAAAAAGAAAAAGACAGTTTTGAAGCTCATATTTGCAGAGGCACTTTTCCTTTGTTCCAGAGGGCCACAATTACCTACTCTGCAGATTTACCCCAACTTACTCACATTGTGAACGTCAGTCAAGGGAGCAGCGGTTTATCTATCTTGTTATATATTGTTTTCCTTCACGGACTGTATCCCTAGTTGAAAGATGGAGTAAGCCCCCCCGGGCCTTTAATGCCTGCCTCCCACTCAGTGTTAACTGACCAATGATAACACCCTGATTTGTTTAAGCAACTGGGGAATTGAGTCTATCTACTTCTCCCACTGGTCTCATTCCATCTTTGCTGGTTGACTTCTCGCAATGTCGCAATCCGCGAGGAAAAAGAACAAACAGACCTTCCCACCAAAAAAGACGGTCATAGACCACTTTGGTCCCACCTGCACAACTCCTTTAGCAGAGGCCGAAGGTCCTGATTCGCCAGGATCTGACACTTCTGAATTATCTACGGCCGCCATGCAGAGCATTCAACAATTCCCAGCTGAGGAAGTCACTCCTTCATTCATCATGGAGTCCTTAAAGCACCTATTAGATCAACATCATGCCTCATTCACGGCTAAAATTGCAGCATCTACAGCGGAGCTTAAAAAAGAAATATCTTCCACTAATGAACGTATTGACTCCCTAGAGAGGAGACAAGAGGACCTCTCCACAGAACAATCCAACCTTCTCAGTCTTGCCCAGAGTCTATCTGACCATTTTGATATCGTTGAAGACAAAATAGCAGATCTAGAGGACAGATCTCGGCGCAACAACCTTAGGATCCGAGGTGTGCCCGAGGCTGTCTCTGCAGCTGACCTTCAACCATTTCTTCAAGATCTGTTCCATACTCTGGCTCCTCCGACCACAAAGTCAGAAGATCAAGTTGACAGAGCCCACAGGTCCCTCAAACCTAAGGGCCTATCAGATGACCAGCCCAGAGACGTCATAGTACGCCTCCATTACTTTACCTACAAAGAGCGTCTCCAAAGAGCGCATTTTCAGAAACCTGCACTACCAGATAGATTTAAAAAATCTACAAATCTTCCCTGACCTGTCTACAAGGTCTCTACAAAAGAGGAAAACCTTCGCTGAAATTACTGAAAAATAATGTCAGGTACAGATGGGGATACCCTATCAAGCTCTTGATCTTTAAGGATAATCAGATGTTCACAATTCTTCAGCCAGCCAAAGGATATGAACTTCTTCAAAGATGGAATTTATTCCCCCTTGCCAAAGAGAAACAGAAGCCTCAACACAGCCAACTCCAAGCTTCTGCCGAGGAATGGCCAGCAACTTCTTCCCCTTCTCACCGTCAGCCCTCTCAACAACCGCCCAGACCCACTTACTCAAATTGGTCGAGCTCAGATCCCCATAGTCCAACTCCTCACAGTCAACCATCTGACAGACGTGAATGGGGTGCTCTACCTCCAAGGCACAGATCAAGTTCACCACCCTGAAGGGTTCCTGTAGTTTATAATTTTGGACTTCTTGGCCCTGGCCAGTTAACCACTACCTGTTTGTTGACTGTTGCGAACTCTGCCCAATTGACCCTGCTTGCTGGCAGATAAGTATTTGTCATATTGTGCCTATTATTTATTGAAAGTTTGTATTATGTTATTTACTTCCTGAGGTTTTAAAATTTACACTATAATTTAGTCTTTTTTTTCTACATCTGCATTACTATTATACCTAAGTTGTATGCCAATTCATGCCCTTTTGCCACTAACCTTTCAGACCAATTTTAGTGCCAAGAATTATTTCCAATAAGACCTAGCTTACGTACTAACATATAGATGTTATCTTGGCATCAGCTACCCACTAGGATTTAACAACTTCGTTTAATCTCCGCCTCTTCTAGGCGAAACTTATACAATCCCCTATTTTACCTCTGGTTGTCCTTGTTGATTATGGGATAAAATTTATGTGCATCTTGGCCTATGTTTCCCAGTCTAAGTGCTAAGTCCTTTTCCATATGACATACTAGATCACTTGTACACTATACCAGATGTTTTGCCCGCAGGTAATCTCAAACCTATGAAGTATACCCAACTACATGCTGTAGTGGACGTAGACGTCCGTTCACTGGCACAATAGGTGCGGTCTACTCTGGTAGGGTCCATCCCAATGGAACTTGGCATTACAATATTATCCTATTCCTCATTAAGTAGGCATTTCTCTTCTCTCATCATCAAGGTTAAGGCAACTAACTGGCATACTTACCCCCATACAGTGACCCGTCTAGATGGACACTATTAATCTTTAGTAAGCATTATCCTATGTAGGGTTCAGACAGGCTTCGCAAGGTTTAGAAGTCTAATGTTATGTTGTTGATTGTTGAAATTAACGTTTGCACTATTACATTTATGTTTAGTATTTGTATAGGACATAAATTGTCTTCCTATGTCTCTTTTTTTTTTTCTCCACTCCATTACATCCCTCTCACCAGAGACTGCCAAACTGTGTTCCCTACCCGCTTTATTTCCCCACCCAATTTTTGACACACTGATAATGTTCCAAATCCTTAGACCCCCATAGCACAAGGCAGGCGATATGGCCACTTTGATCTATACCTCCTTCCCCTCAATAACAACAATTCCCTCCCCCTACTGCCTTCTCTTCTGTTTGAAACTCCAACTAACACAGCTCATCCTTCGTGATATTCCAACTAGCACAGCCCATTTTCGTTTTCTCTTTTTTCCCCACCTCCGTCCTCCACTCTCACTTCTACTTCCTCCCTTCCCTCCTCATTTCTCTTCTCTTTTTCCCCTCCCCTATTAACTACCACAGTACATCTTCTACCACAGTACATCTTCTATATCCCTATTTCCCCTCACCCTAACCCCTTTCCCTACCCTTTAATTTGTAATATACCCCCCTTGAAGAGGGGTTTATCTGAGCTGGTCTTTCTCGTTTACACCGCAACCTATAGACTATAAGTATCATAACTGTTATTAAGTCTGTTTGGTTTGTGTTTTTCTACTGTTCTGTATACCAGGTGACCTACATTACAACTGCACTGTATCTTATTCCCTATTTACCCCCTCCCTCCAACCCCTTCCTTCCATTTCCTCCTCCCCAATCCCCTCTCCCCCCCTATTTCCTCTTTTCCCTCTACCCCCCCCCCCTTTTTTTTTTTTTTTCTTTCTCTCTCTTTCTCTCCCTCTTCCCTCCTGTACCAACTAGTATTACAAGATGTCCTTTACATGTACCTCCCAAAATGTACGGGGTCTCAATACCCCAAACAAAGAAGTAGACTGTTAAACTATCTTTATCATGCCAAGTCTAAAGTGGCTTTTTTGCAAGAAAACCCATTGGGTTCAAGGAACACCTATACCTTTACACTGTAAAACACTTCCCAATAGTCGAAACAGCCTCTTTCAACTCTAAGTCACGAGGCGTGGCAATCATGATTCACAAGTCGGTGCTATATGAGAAAATTAGTTCTCATGTGGACCATCAAGGCAGGTATCTTATTTTAAACTGTAAACTGGATAACATTCCATACACCTTGGCTTGTTATTATGCCCCCAACTCGGGTCAAACTAAAATGCTCAGGAAATTTCTAAGACTCTTAGCCTCCAAAAGGTCCCAAAACCCTCCTTCTCGCAGGTGACTTCAACATGATTACTGACACCACTTTAGACAGACGCTCTCCTAAATCTAAACCATGCGACCCCCAAACCTCACAATCTTCTAGACAATTTAACAGCCTTCTTGCACAATATAACTTGTTCGACATATGGCGGGTCCCATCATCCCACTCTAGAGATTACTCCTACTATTCCACGGTACACAATACGTATACCAGAATCGACCAAGTTTATTGCAAGCCCAGGCTTCTTGACCTTGTTCAGCGGGTTTCTATGCCAGGGTGCCCCTGGTCTGACCATTCCCCTGTTCAATTTTCCTTAAAAGCCCCAATTTGCATGTCCTTTAGATCCTCCTGGAGACTTCCAGAGCACTTACTTTCTACTCCAGAACAAATTCTATACCTCCAACGAAATATCGGGGAGTTTCTTCAGATGAATGATAATGGTTCGGTGAGTGATTTCTGTCTATGGAACACGCTCAAGGCTTTCACTAGAGGATTGTTCTTTAAGTTGAAAGTAGACCATAACAAGCAGCCTAGGGGACCCTCTGTCCCAATTACACTCAAATATCCGCTCACTAACAGCCTCTCACATGGTTTCCTTAGATCCAAAGACCCTCCTACAGATAGGGGACATCAAACTGAAAATAGAGGCCATAGAACTTAAGCGCTATCAGACACAGGTCCACCGGTTTCAACAAACTTTCTACGCCAAGGGAAACAAAGCTGACCGACTCTTAGCTAATAAGCTTAGGCAACGCACTGCGGAAGCTCGTATTCCCCACTTAGTTACACCACAGGGCATTGTTCGCCTCCCAATGGATATTGGAAGCGCTTTTGCGCAGTATTATTCTTCTTTATATAACCTACAAAATTCTGCAGAAACTCCTGCCCCCGTCTCCCCCAACATATCCAAGATTTTCTGAAATCCTATCCCTACCAGTTCTATCTGAATCTCAAAAAAAGATGCTGGATTCTCCATTTACTATTGAAGAAGTGGTTTCGACGATTAAATCGTTGAAGCCTAATAAATCACCAGGCCCAGATGGATACAGTGCCCTTTTCTATAAAACCTTTTCCACACAACTTTCCCCCTTACTCACCAGAATATGCTCGCTCGCTAGGCAAACTAGCTCTCTCCCTCCCGAAATGCTTGAAGCAGTCATAGTGGCGATTCCAAAGCCGGGAAAGGCCCCAGATAGGTGTGAGAATTTTCGCCCTATCTCATTAATTAATACCGATGTCAAAATCCTAGCTAAGGTTATGGCTATTAGACTTAATAAAGTTCTTACGACACTTATCAACGAAGACCAGGTTGGCTTCACCCCGGGCAGGGAGGGACCAGACAACACTCGCAGATTGCTCAACATTTTCTTTGAGACCAAACAGAGACTTATCCCCTGCACAGCGCTGGCACTAGATGCCGAGAAAGCCTTCGACAGGGTGAATTGGTCATACCTGTTTGAGGTCCTCGGCTGTTTCGGTTTCCCCTCTAGCTCATCTCTTGTGTTAGGTCACTGTACTCGGCCCCCTCGCATCAGTTAAAGGCTTAGGTTTTCACTCTTTGGCGTTTAGAATAACCAATGGGGACCCGACAAGGATGTCCTCTGTCTCCGCTCATATTCGCTTTGATCATGGAGCCGCTCGCGGAGGCCATCAGGAGCAAACCCGGAAATTGGTGGTGTGAGATTGAGGGAACTATACATAAAACTGCACTCTTTGCAGATGATCTAACCATTTTTCTCAGCGATCCTGTTCGGTCTCTCCCTGCCCTCTTTAGACTACTAGACATTTTGGTCGACTCACCCATTATAAGTTAAACCTTAACAAAACTGACGCTTATGCTGTTAAATCTGGAAGATAAAAATATTTGACTCTTTAAAAGCGTCATACCCATTCAACTGGTCCAAACAGAAAATTAAGCATCTAGGAGTCTATCTCTCCTCTAACATATCTACCATTATCGAATCTAACTTTTATCCATTGTTGCAACAATTTCAGAATAGCGCTAATACATGGAGCGTACCTTGCTATTTCATGGTTGGGCCGGGTTAGCGGCGTTCAAGATGGTATTATTACCTAAGCTGACCTATCTTTTCCGTTCAAATCCCTATTCCAATAGCTAAATCCCTCCTGGTAAATTCCAACAGATATGCAATAAGTTTATTTGGAGAAACAAACACCCCAGAATAGCTACTCGCATTATGCAACAGCCGATTTGTAGCGGTGGCGCTGGCGCCCCCAATATTGCTACTTATCACAAGGCTTCACGGTTAGCGCATATCCTCGCTTGGAACGTCACCTCCACAACTTGTGGGTTGGCGAACACTGGAACAAGCTACCCTCTGCCTAAGGCCTTATCACTTCCAGATCTCATCTGGCTCCCTAAGCATGTCAGATCTATGTATAATATACACAACACCATCATTACAACATTCTCTACGTTTTTGGGATAGGTTACGCTCGCTAAAGCAAATTGCTCCACATCCCTCTCCCATACATTCCCTATCGGGACTCCTCCTTGCCCTTAGAGACTCACATCCACAACTCTGGCAAGAGTGTGGCATTACTTGCGTTGCTGACTTGTTCCCTAATGGTAGATTTATAGCTACTTCCCATTTTATCTCGGCTTATCACCCACCTTCCCCTCTTACGCTTTGAATTCTGGAGGCTCCGTAGTCTTTTGAAGTCTTGGCGATTTCTGGCCAGCCCCCTTCGACAGGCTACTGAATGGGAAAGAGATGGCTATGTAAAGTCAAAATTCCAGGGGGCGCTCTCGATTTCTTATAGGGACATGCTGAACTCCCCTACATATCTCAAGTCAGCTCATATTTTAGCCTGGGAAAGAGACTTAAAATTCCATGCTGACCAAGCAGAATGGGCAAAAGCTGCCACTCGAACCAAACAAGCGCTTCATTGCGTGACCCTCTTAGAGCTCTACATCAAAATTTGCACCCAATGGCATCTAACTCGCTTAGGCTATTTAAAATTTCCCACTCCAACTCCCCGCTGTGCTGGAGGGAGTGTGGGATGGTGGGATCGCCTGCCCACATTTGGTGGAATGCCCGATATTGCAGCCTTTCTGGGCCACAAACTAAACAAGTGCTTAGCTCTTGACCCTTTGATTGCAATTCCCCCTCAAACCTTGTTATTCCATATTGATATTAAGTCCCATTCCATCTCCACCATTTTCCTGAGCATATACTTACTCTCTGTGGCGAAGCTAGCAGTTGCTAGACTCTGGAAACAGAAAACAGCCCCGAAATGGGTGGATGTAATTAAGATCATGTCCTACTTTGAGCAAATGGAATGCCCAATATTAACTCAACAGAATAAAGTAGCCCCTGCACTTTCAGATTTGGGACTCCTGGAGACACCTATTAAATCCTCAAGAAATCCCTAGGTTAGAACCCAACTTTACAAATGTCCAGAATAATCAATGTCTGTCTCAAACATAACTAATTATTAGTTGACCCTAGGTTACCACTCTAGAAGCCTCATTGTATTTGAGGCTTCCCCCCCTCCTCCCCTCCTTTTCCTTTTTTTTTTTCTTTTCCCTTTCTTTCCTCTTCTTCCCTTTCTTCCCCTACTCTTTTCCTCTCCCGTCCCACCCTTTCCCTTCATCTCCTTCCCTCCCCTTCTCACTCCTGGTCACTCCTGGTTTAGATCACCAAGAGTATCAATCATCGCTATATATCAAACATGCTATTGGTTTTGTTATTTGATTTTTCTTTACCTTAGCCATATGACACCCTACAAAATCATTGAAAAAGTTGAGGCCGTCTGTTGTTTACTATTTTTAAGCTATATACTTTCACGTATCGTTTATATCATTATGTTATGTACTGTGATTTTGTGTATTGTCAATTTCTTATTGAATGTTCGATCATCATCTTGTTACTTTCAAACTTTCGACCTCAATAAAATATTACTTAAAAAAAAAAAAAAAAAAAAAAAAATGTATGTGAGATTGTTCATTTAGGCTTATTTTTTTGTATTTGAAACTAGTTGGTTTTGTTCTTTGAAACCACAACGCATCAAAATGGGTTGAGATTGCAAGAAGATCAGCTATCATTATTTTACCACTTTCTGTACACACAAATGCTTCTTCATATTATCTCTCGGCTAGATTTAGAGTTCTGCGGCCAAAGGGGTGCGTTAGCTACGCATGCTTTTTTTCGCCCGCACCTTTTAAATACCGCTGGTATTTAGAGTTCACAGAAGGGCTTTCTTAGGCTCCAAAAAGGGAGCGTATAGCATATTTACAGCCACTGCAACTCTAAATACCAGCGGTGCTTACGGACGCGGCCAGCTTCAAAAACGTGCTCGTGCACGATTCCCCCCATAGGAAACAATGGGGCAGTTTGAGCTGAAAAAAACCCAAACACCTGCAAAAAAGCAGCGTTCAGCTCCTAACGCAGCCCCATTGTTTCCTATGGGGAAACACTTCCTATGTCTACACCTAACACCCTAACATGTACCCCCGAGTCTAAACACCCCTACCTTACACTTATTAACCCCTAATCTGCCGCCCCGCTATCGCTGACACCTACATTTTTTTAACCCCCCTAAATCTGCCGCTCCGTACACCGCCGCAAACTACGTTATCCCTATGAACCCCTAATCTGCTGCCCTAACACCGCCGACCCCTATATTATATTTATTAACCCCTAATCTGCCGCCCCCCGCTATCGCTGACCCCTGCATATATTTTTTAACCCCTAATCTGCCGCTCCCGTACACCGCCGCAACCTACGTTATCCCTATGAACCCCTAATCTCCTGCCCCTAACACCGCCCGACCCCTATATTATATTTATTAACCCCTAATCTGCCGCCCCCAACATCGCCGCCAACCTATCTAAACTTATTAACCCCCTAATCTGCCGACCGGACCGCACCGCTACTATAATAAATGTATTAACCCCTAATCGCCTCACTTCCACCTCAATAACCCTATAATAAATAGTATTAACCCCTATCTGCTCTCCCTAACATCGCAGACACCTAACTTCAAGTATTAACCCCTAATCTGCCGACCGGAGCTCACTGCTACTCTAATAAATTTTTTTAACCCCTAAAGCTAAGTCTAACCCTAACCCTAACACCCCCCCTAAGTTAAATATAATTTTTATCTAACGAAATAAATTAACTCTTATTAAATAAATTATTCCTATTTAAATCTAAATACTTACCTGTAAAATAAACCCTAATATAGCTACAATATAAATAATAATTATATTGTAGCTATTTTAGGATTAATATTTATTTTACAGGCAACTTTGTATTTATTTTAACCAGGTACAATAGCTATTAAATATTTAATAGCTAGCTAGTTAAAATAATTACAAAAGTACCTGTAAAATAAATCCTAACCTAAGTTACAATTAAACCTAACACTACACTATCAATAAATTAATTAAATAGAAAACCTACAATTATCTACAATTAAACTTAACACTACACTATCAATAAATAAATTAAATACAATTCCTACAAATAAATACAATTAAATAAACTAACTAAAGTACAAAAAATAAAAAAGAACTAAGTTACAAAAAATAAAAAATATTTACAAACATTAGAAAAATATTACAACAATTTTAAATTAATTACACCTACTCTAAGCCCCCTAATAAAATAAACAAAGCCCCCCAAAATAAAAAAATGCCCTACCCTATTCTAAATAAAAAAGTTCAAAGCTCTTTTACCTTACCAGCCCTTAAAAGGGCCCTTTGCGGGGCATGCCCCAAAGAATTCAGCTCTTTTGCCTGTAAAAAAAAACCATACAATACCCCCCCCAACATTACAACCCACCACCCACATACCCCTAATCTAACCCAAACCCCCCTTAAATAAACCTAACACTAAGCCCCTGAAGATCTCCCTACCTTGTCTTCACCTCACCGGGTTCACCGATCGGTCCAGAAGAGGGTCCGAAGTCTTGATCCAAGCCCAAGCGGGGGCTGAAGAGTGACGTCCATCCTCTGGCTGAAGTCTTGATCAAAGCGGCGGCTGAAGAAATCCATCATCGGGCTGAAGTCTTGATCCAAGCGGGCACTGAAGAAGTCTATCATCGGGATGAAGTCTTCTATCAGCGGCATCTTCAATCTTCTTTCTTCCGGAGCCATCTTCTTCCAGCCGACGCGGATCCATGCTCTTCTACCGACGCCTACTCGCCGAATGATGGTTCCTTTAAATGACGTCATCCAAGATGGCGTCCGTCGAATTCCGATTGGCTGATAGGATTCTATCAGCCAATTGGAATTAAGGTAGGAAAATTCTGATTGGCTGATGGAATCAGCCAATCAGATTCAAGTTCAATCTGATTGGCTGTTCCGATCAGCCAATAGAATGCGAGCTCAATCGGATTGGCTGATTGGATCAGCCAATCGGATTGAACTTGAATCTGATTGGCTGATTCCATCAGCCAATCAGAATTTTCCTACCTTAATTCCGATTGGCTGATAGAATCCTATCAGCCAATCGGAATTCGAACGGACGCCATCTTGGATGACGTAATTTAAAGGAACGGTCATTCGGCGAGTAGGCGTCGGTTAGAAGAGGATGGATCCGCGTCGGCTGGAAGAAGATGGCTCCGGAAGAAAGAAGATTGAAGATGCCGCTTGATAGAAGACTTCATCCCGATGATGGACTTCTTCAGCGCCCGCTTGGATCAAGACTTCAGCCCGATGATGGATTTCTTCAGCCGCCCGCCTTGGATCAAGACTTCAGCCAGAGGATGGACGTCACTCTTCAGCCCCCCGCTTGGGCTTGGATCAAGACTTCGGACCCTCTTCTGGACCGATTGGTGAACCCGGTGAGGTGAAGACAAGGTAGGGAGATCTTCAGGGGTTTAGTGTTAGGTTTATTTAAGGGGGGTTTGGGTTAGATTAGGGGTATGTGGGTGGTGAGTTGTAATGTTGGGGGGGGGTATTGTATGGTTTTTTTTTACAGGCAAAAGAGCTGAATTCTTTGGGGCATGCACCGCAAAGGGCCCTTTTAAGGGCTGGTAAGGTAAAAAAAACTTTTTTAATTTAGAATAGGGTAGGGCATTTTTTTTATTTTGGGGGGCTTTGTTATTTTATTAGGGGGCTTAGAGTAGGTGTAATTAGTTTAAAATTGTTGTAATATTTTTCTAATGTTTGTAAATATTTTTTATTTTTTTTGTAACTTAGTTCTTTTTATTTTTTGTACTTTAGTTAGTTTATTTAATTGTATTTATTTGTAGGAATTGTATTTAAGTATATTTATTGATAGTGTAGTGTTAGGTTTAATTGTAGATACTTGTAGGTATTTTATTTAATTAATTTATTGATAGTGTAGTGTAAGGTTTAATTGTAACTTAGGTTAGGATTTATTTTACAGGTAATTTTGTAATTATTTTAACTAGGTAGCTATTAAATATTTAATAGCTATTGTACCTGGTTAAAATAAATACAAAGTTGCCTGTAAAATAAATATTAATCCTAAAATAGCTACAATATAATTATTATTTATATTGTAGCTATATTAGGGTTTATTTTACAGGTAAGTATTTAGATTTAAAGGGATACTAAACCCAATTTTTGTATTTCATGATTCAGATAGAGCATGAGATTTTAAGAACCTTTCTAATTTACTCCTATTATCATTTTTTCTTTGTTCTCATGCTATCTTGATTTGAAAAAGCAGTACTGTAAGCTTTAGAGCCGGACCATTTTTTGTTCAGCACATGGGTAGCACTTGCTGATTTGTGGCTAAATGTAGCAAACCAATCAGCAGCTCTACCAAGGTGCTGAACTAAAAAATGGGCCGGCTCCTAACCTTTTATTACTGCTTTTTCAAATCAAGATAACATGAGAACAAAGAAAAATTGATAATAGGAGTAAATTAGAAAGTTGCTTAAAATTGCATGCTCTCTCTGAATCATGAAAGAAAAAATGAGCTGTTAGTATCCCTTTAAATAGGAATAATTTATTTAATAAGAGTTAATTTATTTTGTTAGATAAAAATTATATTTAACTTAGGGGGGGTGTTAGGGTTAGAGTTAGACTTAGCTTTAGGGGTTAAAAAATTTATTAGAGTAGCGGTGAGCTCCGGTCGGCAGATTAGGGGTTAATACTTGAAGTTAGGTGTCGGCGATGTTAGGGAGAGCAGATTAGGGGTTAATACTATTTATTATAGGGTTATTGAGGCGGGGAGTGAGGCGGATTAGGGGTTAATACATTTATTATAGTAGCGGTGCGGTTACCGGTCGGCAGATTAGGGGTTAATAAGTGTAGGTAGGTGGCCGGCGACGTTGGGCGGCAGATTAGGGGTTAATAAATATTATGTAGGTGCCGGCGGTGTTAGGGGCAGCAGATTAGGGGTACATAGGGATAACGTAGGTGGCGGCGGTTGTAGCGGTCGGCAGATTAGGGGTTAAAAAAATTTTAATAGAGTGGCGGCGATGTGGGGGGGCCTCGGTTTAGGGGTACATAGGTAGTTTATGGGTGTTAGTGTACTTTAGAGCACAGTAGTTAAGAGCTTTATAAACCGGCGTTAGCCCAGAAAGCTCTTAACTACTGACTTTTTTTCTGCGGCTGGAGTTTTGTCGTCTAGATTTCTAACGCTCACTTCAGCCAAGACTCTAAATCCGGCGTTAGAAAGATCCCATTGAAAAGATAGGATACGCAAATGGCGTAGGGGGATCTGCGGTATGGAAAAGTCACGGCTGGAAAGTGAGCGTTAGACCCTTTCCTGACTGACTCCAAATACCAGCGGTAGCCCAAAACCAGCGTTAGGAGCCTCTAACGCTGGTTTTGACGGCTACCGCCAAACTCTAAATCTAGCCGTCTGTCTTTAAACGAAAGCCCAATACTTTTGAAAAATGATATTACATTTCTCTTCTACCTCCTACTGGGAGTGTATTTTTTTTCTGCTTTCTATCGGCTAGATTACGAGTTTTGCATTATGAGCTGTGCAGTGCTAACGTGCAGTTATTTCTCACCGCTCACTTACCTGCAGCGCTGGGTATTACAGGTTTTACAAACCGGCGTTAAAAGGCAAGAAGTGAGCATAGAGCAAAATTGAGCTCCACACTACACCTCAATACCAGCGCTGCTTAAGTCAGCGGTGAGCTGGTCGTACGTGCTCGTGCACGATTTCCCCATAGACATCAATGGGGAGAGCCGGCTGAGATAAAGTCTAACAACTGCAAAAAAGCAGCGTAAATCTCAGTAACGCAGCCCCATTGATTCCTATGGGGAAACTAAAGTTATGTTTATACCTAACACCCTAATATGAACCCCGAGTCTAAACACTCTTAATCTTATACTTATTAACCCCTAATCTGCCGCCCCTGACATCGCCGCCACCTACATTATACTTATTAGCCCCCTAATCTGCCGCTCCAGACATCGCCACCACCTACATTATATTTATTAACCCCTAATCTCCCTCCCCCAATGTCGCCGCAACCTACTTACATTTATTAACCCCTAATCTGCCACCCCCAATATCACCGCCACACCGCCGCCCTAAACCTAAGTCTAACCCTAACATCCACTAACTTAAATATAATTTAAATAAATCTAAATAAAATTCCTATCATTAACTAAATTATTCCTATTTAAAACTAAATACTTACCTATAAAATAAACCCTAAGATAGCTACAATATAACTAATAGTTACATTGTAGCTAACTTAGGCCTAGATTTGGAGTTCGGCGTTAGCCGTGAAAACCAGCGTTAGAGGCTCCTAACGCGGGTTTCTTACGGACTCCGGTATTTAGAGTTCAGTTACCGACACTCAAAAAAAACCTAACGCTCACATTTCTACCGACACCTCAGACCCCAGTAGTAAACATATACCGACAAAAAAAGATCCACAAATCAAATAAAAAATATTACACAAACTACACTTACAGTCATACAAACACTACACCTATGTTTATTTTCATATTTAATAATTTTTCATCAAATACAAAGGATTAAAGTTGCGAGATCTCGGGTGTTAGAAAAAAAACAACACAAATCCATTTTCCCATTGACTTACATTGACACACGGGAAAAGACCCTCATATACCTACATCTAACTAATAACATTATCACAAACATACACTCATCGATGCATACAAACAATATACACCACATGACATACACAAAATATTTATTTATTACAAAAGAACACAATTTAGTTACTTTTTCACAAAAGCTCATGACGTTCATTCACTTTACGAGGAAACCAGTCTTAGAAAAAAAACAAGAACAAATTTTAGAGCCTCCATTGACTTCTATTGGGAAGACGTGCTCGTGCATGCGAAAACCCTCATTTCCCTAACGCACGCAAATAGCGTAGACAGAAAAACTCCAAATACCAGCGCTAGAAAAGACATGATTTCATGCGTTAGACCCAGCTATGATAAATAGATCAAGAAATGACTATTTCCCTATGGTGGATTTATGGATTTTACTGTTTGAATATTCACAACACCATTAAATTCTTTCAGACTTTTATATTACATCAACTACAAATCAACATCACTAGTAACAACATTTTTGTTTTAAAAATATTACATTTAAACGGACACAAAAATAATGTCAACTTTTCAGGATTCACAAACACTACACAATGGGAAACAATTCTCATTTACCTTTATTATTGCATTTCAGTTATTCAACTCATATGCTTGCAGCAACAGCATATCTACATAGGCTTAACCATGATCACTCATGGATGCACGTACATTACTTTTAACATTCACTCATACATGTGCATTCAAATGATGGGGGAAAAACACATTACATTCTCTAGAGGAATCACAAAACACAACATATGGATTTTACTGTACTTTTAACATCATGATTCCATCACCAGAAACCATTAGGAATTACGTACAACAAGAACATCAGTACACCAGATTACAGATGTCACTTTATGGGAAGGAACAACAATGCCAGACCGCTATATACAAGTCAGCATATGTGGGACACATCACAATATATACGTACATGTACATAACACGCATCACCCATCACGCAACCACAAAGCACACATTTAGATTTTAATCAGCACACAATAACAATGTAGCACAATACAACAACACAATGAGGATTTCAGAACTACATAGGCAGGTTAATAATATCATGACGTCATTAGAAGATTCAACCATACACATCACAGATTCACGACTGTACCGCCCCTTTCGGAACTTTAACACTCAATACTACAATACAACATATACGTAAACAACAGTTTGGAACAGCATTATTAAGGCGATTTCAATGGGACAATTAATAAATATTGTCAGATCGCAAATCACTTATATATATAATACTACAGATGACAGCCGGAAGTTATTCAGTATTAGTGCCCATTTGAATGGGACGCATACAATATTGACATCTCGGCAATCACTTATATATAACAATACTACAGATGACAGCCGGAAGTTATTCAGTATTAGTGCGATTTGAAAGGGACGCATACAATATTGACATCTCGGCAATCACTTATATATACAATACTACAGATGGCAGACGGGAATTTCGTAATTATTATTGCGATTTTAAAGGGACGCGTACAATATTCACATCTCGGCAATCACTTATATATACAATACTACAGATGGCAGACGGGAAGTTCGGAATTATTATTGCGATTTTAAAGGGACGCATACAATATTGACAGCTCGGCAATCACTTATATATACAATACTACAGATGGCAGACGGGAAGTTCGGAATTATTATTGCGATTTTAAAAGGGACGCATACAATATTGACAGCTCGGCAATCACTTATATATACAATACTACAGATGGCAGACGGGAAGTTCGGAATTATTATTGCGATTTTAAAGGGACGCATACAATATTGACAGCTCAGCAATCACTTATATATACAATCCTACATATGGCAGCTGTTACTTTATCGTTTACAAACAATATTGCAGCAACATTGATCGATCACATTCGATGCACATTATACACAACTATGCACTTTCATTCATGTTAGCCTGGACGTGTGCTTGTTACTATAAGATCGCGTTTAAGAAATATTGATTACGCATATGAACAAACATTACAAACATGCACTGTATGTGTGATATTTGACACTTTCACATTGAGATTCATGTTGCAAAATAACATTTCAGCAAACAACAAATAAACGCCCACTGTGAAAGCATTCGCGCCGCTCACATACAAACAAGTGAATACAAATTAGCAATCATTACAAACTCACTACCATTGGACTAATTGTACTATAAATCCCCCAAACAACATGGCCAAAGCATCACTTGTGATCCACATCAGATCAAGTGCATACCTTGTTACGCTGTTTTGAAAGATGGATGACGATGACATGGTAGACGCTGCTGGTGCTGCTATTGGCGAACTAGCTGTTGGTCGAATCAGGCAGCCTCGGCGGCTCAGACTGAGACGAAGGGGTCATCTGGTTCGAGGTCCTCGTGTCTACAGGGTGAGACCCACCTTGGAAAACATGAGCGACTTTGAGGTTTTTGATAAGTATCAGCTCGATCGCGAACAGCTCATTGGCCTTTACGATCTTCTTAAACCTCATTTGGAGCCACGTATAAGAATAAGGACTGCTGTTCCCGCCATGAGTAGGATGCTAAGCTGTCTATATGTCCTGGCCTCCGGGAGTTTTCAATCCGGAGAACTGTACATGCATGGCCTGGCTCAAGGTACATTCTCTGGGGTGTTTGATAACTTTCTGGACGCCATGGTACGTATCAGTAAGCATTACATAGGATTCCCACAGAATGATGGTGATTGGAGGCGCCTGAAGCGGGAATTCTTTGATATTGCTCAAATGCCAATGTCTTGGGAGCCATAGATTGTACCCACATTGCGCTGCATGCTCCAATTGATGACTCGCCCTTCAGAAATCGCAAACATTTTCATAGCCTCAACGTGCAGTATGTTTGTGACGTACAGATGAGGATTATGCATGTGTGTGCGAATTTTGGAGGAGCTTGTCATGATGCCCGCATCCTCTCTCTGTCGTCCCTGTGGAGTCAGTTTGAGGAAAGACAAATGCCCCCTGGTTATCTCGTTGGTGAGTATTTGTGCACAACATGGTTAATTATTTTGACAATTGCCACTGTAGTTTTAAAATGTTAGCGTAATGTTCAGCTATAGGATGCAATTTAACCATATATTTTCCCCCCGCTAATGTCTACTTTTAGTTCAATGCAGATATGTAGCATGTCTTACCTTAAATGCTCAGATAGAGAATGTAATGTAACCATGTAGTTAGCATTTTACACAAGGCTTGATTTAGGAGAAATACGCATATGTAGCATGTCTTAGATGAAATGTGAAGATATTAGCTAATGCAATTTAACCATGTAATTGTCTCTTTCCGCAAATGTCTTTTAGTTCAATGCAGATATGTAGCATTTCTTACCTTAAATGCTCAGATAGTGAATGTAATGTAACCATGTAGTTAGCATTTTACACAAGGCTTGATTTAGGAGAAATACGCATATGTAGCATGTCTTAGCTGAAATGTGAAGATATTAGCTAATGCAATTTAACCATGTCATTGTCTCTTTCCGCAAATGTCTTTAGTTCAATGCAGATATGTAGCATTTCTTACCTTAAATGCTCAGATAGAGAATGTAATGTAACCATGTAGTTAGCATTTTACACAAGGCTTGATTTAGGAGAAATATGCATATGTAGCATGTCTTAGCTGAAATGGGAAGATATTAGCTAATGCAATTTAACCATGTCATTGTCTCTTTCCGCAAATGTCTTTTAGTTCAATGCAGATATGTAGAATGTCTTACCTTAAATGCTCAGATAGAGAATGTAATGTAACCATGTAGTTAGCATTTTACACAAGGCTTGATTTAGGAGAAATACGCATATGTAGCATGTCTTAGCTGAAATGGGAAGATATTAGCTAATGCAATTTAACCATGTCATTGTCTCTTTCCGCAAATGTCTTTTAGTTCAATGCAGATATGTAGCATGTCTTACCTTAAATGCTCAGATAGAGAATGTAATGTAACCATGTAGTTAGCATTTTACACAAGGCTTGATTTAGGAGAAATACGCATATGTAGCATGTCTTAGCTGAAATGGGAGATAGAGAATAATATTGAACTAGATATTTTAAAGTTAAAATAAACATTTGTTAATGGATTATCGTGTACAAAACTTTTTATTGTACTACAAATACTATTTTGAGGATTCTGTTGGAATTATGTTCTGTTCATAATTTATAGGTGATTCTGGGTACATGAGCCGGCCTTGGCTCATTACCCCCCTTGCGTAGCCCGACTGATGTGTCTGAGGAGCGCTACAATAGGGCTCATAAGAGAACCAGGGCGGTGGTTGAACGGATGTTCGGGCTCCTGAAGATGAGGTTCAGGTGCCTGGACAGGTCGGGAGGAGCCCTCCAGTACAACCCAAAGAAGGTGGCTAAGATCGTTGTAGCCTGTAGCGTCCTGCATAATATTGCACAGCGGGCTGGGATGCTGCAGGCCGTCCGGCCGGACAGAAACCTCCTCAGAGATGAGGAGGATGATCCTGTTCTAGAGGGGCCATTCCGCTCAATGTCAGAGCAGACATCATCAACCGCAACTTTAGACGGTAAAGAATAGAAGTTAGACTGGAGTATTATCAATAGATGTGAACTGTAGGGAAATGACAAGTAGAGAATTGTGCAAAACATGTTAGGATTGTTCATCAAATGCTAAAAATGTGTTTCATTTATTAATATAGGTGATGCTCTGGCCATTGGGTCCTGTAGCGAGTCTTTGCCACCTGGTTTTTAAAGAGGACATCAGCTGGTAAGTATAAATGTCTGGACTGTTGCTGGCATGAATTGTACACAAATACATCATATGGCATACATTTTCTAAACTAGTATTTAGTTTACACATTACTTAAAATGAAAATACTCAGAAAGGGATCCTCTAGCATGACTATGGTTCAATGTCACACATTAGAGGTTTGTTCTGCTCAATATGACTCATCTTCACATTTGATAGAACATAACACAAGATGCTACACAGTAAGCTAGTGACAGAAATTTCTTATGAAATGGTGGGTGGGAGAGGGCTAGAGAAATGATTCACACACTTGTAGTAATTTTGAATAAACCTTTTATGCCATTAGGGAACTGACTTAATCTAAAGACTGAAAGGGAAGAATTTGAAGCCTGACAGTGAAGATTGCCCAGACTGACAGTGGAAAAAGCCAAGATTGAAATTGAAGTATACCAATGGGATCATGTCTGGCATTATCTTTCAAATCTGCTGACCTTGAAAAGCATACAAAGACATGTTCACATGGTAAGTGCCAACTATTTAATAGAATAAGGCTGTTGAGGCATCCTATTGGAGACACTTAGATGATTTTCAAATTTTTAGATGGTATTTCACAGTCCTCTATTTTTGAAATGATGAATAAGACACCTATTGAAGATCAACTTTTTACCCCTGAATTGACTTTCAAAAGACCATGCATTATCCAGGTTGGTGTACCAATGCATGCTAGTTAAGAATCACAGGAAGAATGTTGAATATTAGTAGCTTCCATACATTAGTCATATTTAGTTCTTAATTAGATATTTAGGGATCACAATCAGACACTTAGATGAATTTCTAATTTTTAGAAGGGATTTCAGTCCTCTATTTTTGAAATGATGAATAAGACACCTATTGAAGATCAACTGTTTACCCCTGAATTGACTTTCAAAGACCATGCATTATCCAGGTTGGTGTACCAATGCATGCTAGTTAAGAATCACAGGAAGAATGTTGATTATTGGTAGCTTACATACATTAGTCATACATATTTCATCATTAGATATTTAGGGATCACAATCATAAAAAGGAATACATATTATAGTTGATATAGAGGTATTTGAATGGACATGAATATGACATTTATGTTCAACATATATATTATTGAAATGTGATATACATTTTTATGTATAATTCGAAAATCAGATTATTTTTTTTTTATTATTTTATTACACAATATATATATATATTTTTTTAAATATAATTAATAAATATCTTTAAAAAATGTCGAACAAAGTTAGAGCATAGACACAAGATGATTGTAAATGTATTTTATGAATCTTTGACTACGTGTGTATTAACTTTTGTAAAAAAAATTTTTACATTTCAGATTGGCATCTGATGACTTCCAGGAATATTTTTTTATTTTTGGTTCAGAAACTATTAAATGTTAAAATGGTAATAATAAACATTTTAGTATTAAATACACTCTTTGGAACAGATTATAATAAATATCCATATAATCTGTCAATAAAAATAAATTTGACTCCCATGACTGGTAGTTGTCTATTTGACAAGCACATGCATAAGATCAAATAATGCATTAATTGTGGAAAATCCACTGATTCAGAGAATATTACATTAAACTATCTTTTTTAACATTCATTGGGGAGTGAGATCCATCGATGCTTTTCTTTTGAAATTCTTAGATGTTAAAATAATTTCGGATATGTAGTCAATTTCACAAAAATTAATTTTTTTCACTTTTAAGAAGGGGAAGTGGTTCAATTACATTAAAGTGACAGTGTTGTTGAATGTAAAATTAATTTTATAAGATCTTGTATCTTCCTTAGGTATCTCAAAACATTATTTGCTACATTATTTTAATTTTTACATTTATAAATGGTAGGTCATTTAACTTTATATTTTTCACAAGCTAGTTATTGGATGGCAGGTTAATCGATTTGATTTTCTAGTGGAGTCATTTAACTATAGTTAATAATATTATGTAGTTTTTAAAATCTTACCTCTTGGGTTAGACATCACATATCTATATATAATTTTCATTCCCCTTTAGTTTATTTTGACAATGTTAAATCAACATTACAAATGTTTTGGTCCTTTAAGGGACATTCACAAAGTATATTGTGTATTGATTTTTAAATAATTCATAAAAGAATTTAAACATATTTAGAAAGTACTATAGAATTACATTCAGTCTTTAAATATACTTTGTAAAAAAAAAATCAATGCACATATCTTAGTCAATTACATAAGGTATCTATGTGCAACCAACAATCAGCATCAAAATAGCCTATGTAGATATGTATTTAATCCAAAAATATATATAATTACAATCTAATGATTGAATACCAAAACATATTAAGTTGTTCAAATATTATAATCTTATCCAAAATGCATACATAACATATAGCTTAATGTCCCTCTAAACTGAAGACTCCGAAATACCTCCTTTACAATATATATTTCAGTCAGTGTGTAAAACAATCCAGAAGTTAATCTAAATTTTATATACTCATATGTTATACTAATTTATCAAAAGGAAGGTGCCTAGGTTTCTGATATTTCAAGCATTATTGTGAAATGTTTATTTAAAGGGACATGAACTAAAAATATACTTAAAGGGAGACAGTTAAAAAAATTAATGATTTATACATTCTGAATGAGTATTCTATTTTAAGCAACTTTAAAATTGTCTCATATTATGAATGCTCCTTGTGATGTTGCTATCATTACTTTAAAAATAAGGCATTAAATAGATAATTTATTAGCTTCAGTACTCTGGACTGAACTTGTTTTTTTGTGGTGGATTAATTTATCCAACAATCATCAAGGACAACCCAGGTTTTTTGAAACAATTGTCCGTAATCTCAAATATCATTATTGATTTGCAAAGAAAGATAACAAGATAATTGTTAACATTTGAGAATCGGATTAAATTATAACGTTGATTAACATTTCATGCTCAATCTGAATCACCAACGCTAAATTTGTTTGGACAGTGTCCCCTTTAAGAGATTTAAAGAGTGTATTACTTCTCTTCCTATCTTGACATACTTTGCTTGAAAAGCATATCGAGATAGGCTCAGTAGATGAAGATTGGTGGCTGCACATAGATGCCTTATGTGATTGTCTCAACCATGTGCATTTAAATTTCTTCTGTTGAGGATATCTAAATACCAAGATAAATTGATTTACATTTTAAAGTCTAAACAATCTTCTATCTCTACAGATCATTTGATACAATTGTTTGTTTGTAATGTCTATTTAAAAATAAAGACGCCATTGCACAATAACATATATGAGCACTTCAGACAAATACAAGCTCGAGGTTTATTTACTAATAACAAACAAACCTGTAGTTTAACATTTATAAACAGATTATCCAAGTTACTGACCTTATAACCTGAATTTGAACATTCAGAAATATTGATTGGGAAACGCATCTTGAAACACCAGATTAGCATCTTTAAACATTAAAGTCTAATGTCACGCAATAGCACACAATCAATGTGCATTATGAAATACATTTAATAGAGCAATATCAATACTTCACAATAAGTCAATAAATGGATTTTATGAACAATAAAGACATACAATATTAAATGTGTATTTGTATTAAAGAAACAGACCGTTATTAAACCGAGAAATGTCTACAACATTAATAATGTGACAGTATTAGATGTTAAATAGAATTTAATCATTAATATTTAACGGATCACGGATATTAAATCTGCGTCACACATATCCGCATCACAGTCCATGAGTTACAAATAAGTCTACATGAAAAATGAAGTTACAGCACCACCATGAGGTATGTGTAAGGAAGTTACTAAGATATGAAACATTAAGGAACGGCCAATCAGAGTTCATCACCACAAACACAACTTGAGTCAGGATGGTCTCACAGACATTCTAACAATATTTCAAACTTTTATCCAATCAGATGTACAGATAACTTGTCCCATGGTGCATCTCATGTTTACTTCACCATATAAAAGTCCATTACACGTTGCAATCTTTGTCAGTTCTCTAATGCCTGCAGGCAGTTTATATTATTATTATAATATATTTATTGGACAACCCAGCAGGCATGTGAGCTCCCAGGTTCACCAAGGAGGAGAGCGCTGCACTGGTCCACGCCGTCAAGGACTTTTATCCCCAGCTGTTTGGGAACAAGAGGAGGTTGACAGATGCGCCTGTTAAGAAGGCCCTCTGGGAGTCTATCACCAATGCGGTTAGATTGGTGTGTGACGTCCAGAGGACCCAGGATCAGATCATGAGGAGATTCGGAGATATGAGGTTGCAGTTAACCAAAAAAGTCAACCTCATAAGGGACTGGGTACAAGCCCATAAAAGAGGTGGCAAAAGAGAGGCCCCGCGGAAACTGTACCTACTCCCTTATGAGGTGACTTTATGCGAGCTCCTCAATTTCCGGGTCTCCAAAAGATTCAGATCCTCGCCATCCTCGGCCTCCTCTTCTTCCCTCCCAGCTGCGGGATCTGAAAGTCCTGACGCGGGGGCCAGGGCAGCTGCTTCTCCGTCCGGTGGCCTGGGAGGAGATGGAGAATCTGAACCAGGTAATTATCCAACTTCATATAATATCTTATTTTTTTTTTTTAATCAATAAATGTGTATATAGTCAGATACTAAACCTATACAGATCTCACAACATACACTACATATGATGTTTAGATATCTGATTTTAGATTAGTGACACATGAAATAGGAATGATGTGTCTTGCGCTCTACAGAATATGCGTCACAGAGCGTAAATGGAATTGCGCATACACGTTAACATGGCTTTGCTGTAAGTGGCATTGATTTATACATGTTGGTCAAATGACGGATGCGTAATTCCGCTTGGAATCATTGCGCAATGATCGCGAAAATGGAATTGCGCATACACGTTAACATGGCTTTGCTGTAAGTGGCATTGCTTTATACATGTTGGTCAAATGACGGATGCGTAATTCCGCTTTGAATCATTGCACAATGATCGCGAAAATGGAATTGCGCATACACGTTAACATGGCTTTGCTGTAAGTGGCATTGCTTTATACATGTTGGTCAAATGATGGATGCGTAATTCCGCTTTGAATCATTGCGCAATGATCGCGAAAATGGAATTGCGCATACACGTTAACATGGCTTTGCTGTAAGTGGCATTGCTTTATACATGTTGGTCAAAATGAAATGTGAATTATTATATATGTGAAGAATACAGTATTCTTATTTTCAATATTATACATAATAAAAAAAGAATCCAAATAAATTATAACATATGCACATCAATTGATGAGAATGAAATAACACCAAAAAATAATTAAAGCTACAGTAAACAACACAACTGATTGAAAATAAGAGTACAGGATATATTTATCATGAATTGAATTGAGGAAACAATTAACTCATGGGACTACCAAAGGATTAATAGTTTTAAATTGATTTGCTAATAATGTAAAGATTTTAAACATGGCAGGATTTGTATTAATGATATGCAATCCTCATTTAATATATTACAGATATGGATGTTGCTGCTGGATCCTTAAGGCAGGGCTTGTCACAGTATGGTATGTCTCATTTTAATTGACATTTGTCTTAGAAACATGGACAGAACATTACATACTAAATCCACATTGTTCAATATTTATATGTAATGTCCCTTTAATAGATGAAAATTAAATAATTCTTCGGATATCCTTAAATAACATATTAGATTTGAATTGCATGCTCAATCCCATTCATTACATCAACATATGGAGTAGAGAATTCATTAACACCAACATTGTCAAATCAATATAATTTTATATTAAAGGGATACTGATCTACAATTATTAATGTTGTCATTCAGATAGAGTATGCAATATTAATAAACATTTAAATATAATACTATCATCATATGTGAAATATTCTATTGCTAAATGTATTTTAAAATCAAGAATGTACGTTTATCTGCATCTCAATTTTGGTTGAACAACCTGGGTTTTTATTGATGATTGGTGGATACCTTCAACAAACAATATTTATTGAATACAATATTGCTTATCTGCCTTTAAGATTAAAATGTAGCAACATTTAAATTATAATAGGAGTCAATGTTAAATCATTTTGAACAGTTTGAACAGAGAAATCAATGATTTAAATTAATCATGTCAGTGTCCCTTTAATAAACAATAGATTCATTCATCTTTACATTCTTTGGATTAAACAATATTGATATATAATTCACATATTCACTGTTGGAGTTACTTTATAGATATCAGCATACTCTAACAGCACCATGATTACATATTTGTACTAATCAATTTGGTTTTGTATTGTGATAAATATGTGTTGTGTCCTAAACAAGATTACTGTACATTGCACAAATGGCTTGATGTGCCACATGTGTTTGTTTAGATTTGTCAACAGCTGCTCTTCAAAATGTGGTTTGTGTGTATTCTTTTAAGAACATTGATCAATGGGTATATTTAGATATGCAATAGCATTGTATGAGATGAGTTTGATGTCTAATATAGTCTGAAATTAAACATATGTTCAATACATCATTTTTAACAGAATCCCCTTGATTCAATCAAGCATTTTCTGGTTTAATGACTGCTCTATTCTTCACATTTTCAAGTTGATTAATCTTAAAATTCGATACAGATGTGATTTAGTGATATCCCAAATGTGTTTCCTAATATATATCTATATCATTCATAGAGAGAGTTGGTGTGGTGAGCCCACAGGAATCCAGCAGTGACATAGAGCCACCTTTGCGGTCTCCTGGTAAGTCCATTGACTCATTTATATGTCATTGAAGGTGTATTGGTAATCAATATTATGAGCATGATTCTGATGAAGCATAACATTTGAAACAAACATATAATTTTCTCTTCTGATTATATATTAATTTTCTTTTAATATTGAAAGATTAATAATTAAAACTTTATTAGTCTACACATTTGTTATTCAGAAGATGTATAGCATATGTTTGTTTCCATGTTCATTTTTGACAACAGTCATCAAGTGATACACACATGAGAAATCTTAAATGTTCTATGTACTATGCTTTTATGATTTTTAAATTAATACAAACAATACATCGAAATATGAATCATTGAGAATAACAAATCTAATGTAATTTGTATGCTCCATCAAAATGATGTAAATCATAACTTTGGGTGTGTATATCTTTAATGCAACATTGATGTGTGTCTTTGAACAACAGTAACATATGTTATAATATCTGTTCTTAACGTGTACACAACATGTTATGTTTTACAGAGATTGATTTAACATATGTGACGGAGGAGGAAGAGGCTGCCTTGGAGTCTAATGGTATGTGAAATATATCTATCATGTTTCCAACATGTTGCTTTATTTGAAATCATTTCATTGAAGACATTCAAAGTCTACAGCTTTTGCACTTTAAAAAGGAATATTATTTGTCTGTTCAAATACACTACTGCCCCCTTTCTATATCAGGCAGCATGAAATTTTTTTTTTAAATGTATAATTCATGCCATCATTATGTCACATGCATATTCCAGGCCAAGACACAATAATAATGTTATAATTGTACAGACAGTAATTGATATTCATCTGAGTGCCTATATGCATACCATATCCTCATTTCATAATTGTTTACAAATTCACACTTCTAAGTATATTGAAAACATAATCAATTTGAAATGCGTTGATTTGATTTCATGATGTATGAGATGTTAATATATATTTATTAAATTTTCAGATGGATCCACCACTTCTGGTCATCTGGTTTCCGCCCCTGCCCAGTCCCCTGACCAGTCACAGACCCCTGCCCATGCCCAGACCCTGCCCATGCCCAGACCCCTGCCCATGCCCAGACCCCTGCCCATGCCCAGACCCAGACCCCTGCCCATGCCCAGACCACTGCCCATGCCCAGACTCCTGCCCATGCCCAGACCCCTGCCGGCCTTTCCCATTTATCATTTCCTGCCCCTCCCAAAAAATTCCCCTACAACCCCCTTCGCCGCTCTCCCCGTATTATGGCCCGTACAGCTGCCCAGACCCCAGCTCCCCACTCCCCAGCTGTACGTCCTACCCCGGAGCATCAGCTCATCCCTCCCCAAGCCAATCCCATCCCTCCCCAAGCCAATCCCATCCCTCCCCCACCCAATCCCATCCCTCCCCCCTGTCTCAACCTTCATTGTCCTGAGTGTCGGATTGTCCTTCCCAGGCACAGCTGTAAGTATCATTCAAAATCAACATTATAAGATACTTAAAGGTACACTGAAGGAAAATATTTCTATTGTGATTCAAATAGAGCATGCAATGTTAATCAAATTTATAATTTACTACTCTTATGAATTATTCTTCATTCTCTTGATATCTTTATTGAAACAAAGAAATGCCTATAATTATTTTAAAAAATAAAATAATTGTGGACATCATTTCTTTATTGTTGGATGAATGTATCCATCAACCAGCAGGGACAAACAAAGTTGATAAACAAATATGGCCTGCCCTAAAAACCGACATTCTTGCATTCAAAATCTAGCTATAGAATTCAAACATTTAAAGAATATGTGTAATTTTTAAATATTTGTAATGTCATGCTCTATCTGAATCAGTCAATTAAATATTTAGGTTCAGTGTCCCTTTAATTGGATATCACTACATATACCAATCACCACTACTTGGATCCAACAATTAATGTACACATGTTTATACATTATCTCTTGTCTAACCCAGTGGGAATGTAATTTCTTCAGGTTGTTATGTTTACACAGCTTGTCCTCAATGCCAAAATGTTTAAGGATAGGTGTGCCTACCACAGTATAATTAAAATATTTAAATTGCTAATGTAAGTACAATGTAAATCCTTTAACAAGATTTTATACACTCAAGCTGTATAAGTGGATCATCTAAAACCAATTAAAGGGGACAACATGTTTGAGTAAACTGTCCCTTTAATGATTTCGGTCTGTCTGAATAACATAATTCATGTGTAAAGAATAAATTTAAACTAATTGATGTAAAGAATGATTTGTCTTTATGATGACAATGTATCTTTTCTATTTTTTTCGTCTGTTGTGTAATTATCATTAATATTTAATTTATTCTTTATTTTAGGCTGTAACTCAGCATGGCTCATGCTAGAAGGTATAGCAAGAGTAGAGCAGGCCGTGTTCAGGAACGCAGCTGTCCTGAGAGGGATGAACGACACCATGCAGGCCCAGCTCCGGGTTCAGGACTTGACTCTGCGTGAAATTATGCGATTAAGTTCAAGGCCTGAATCTGGAGCTGGACATGCACAGGACGATGAAGAGGATGACCAGTAAGTGGAGGATCTGGAGATGCTCCAAGGTGGCAGATAAGAATCCTCTGTCCACATGTTGATGTTTTGGGTTTTTTTTGCCATTTGGCCTTTTTAAAAGTTTATTGTTGTGCCTGTTGCACTCTTTTACCTTGTCATATGTCTCCAATGGGGCTATGGTGGCCCTTGGCAACTCTCTTCATGGACTGTGATGCACTGTGTTACCTTGTCATATGTCTCCAATGGGGCTATGGTGGCCCTTGGCAACTCTCTTCATGGACTGTGATGCACTGTGTTACCTTGTCATATGTCTCCAATGGGGCTATGGTGGCCCTTGGCAACTCTCTTCATGGACTGTGATGCACTGTGTTACCTTGTCATATGTCTCCAATGGGGCTATGGTGGCCCTTGGCAACTCTCTTCATGGACTGTGATGCACTGTGTTACCTTGTCATATGTCTCCAATGGGGCTATGGTGGCCCTTGGTAACTCTCTTCATGGACTGTGATGCACTCTTTTACCTTGTCATATGTCTCCAATGGGGCTATGGTGGCCCTTGGCAACTCTCTTCATGGACTGTGATGCACTGTGTTACCTTGTCATATGTCTCCAATGGGGCTATGGTGGCCCTTGGTAACTCTCTTCATGGACTGTGATGCACTGTTTTACCTTGTCATATGTCTCCAATGGGCTATGGTGGCCCTTGGCAACTCTCTTCATGGACTGTGATACACTGTGTTACCTTGTCATATGTCTCCAATGGGGCTATGGTGGCCCTTGGCAACTCTCTTCATGGACTGTGATGCACTGTGTTACCTTGTCATATGTCTCCAATGGGGCTATGGTGGCCCTTGGCAACTCTCTTCATGGACTGTGATGCACTCTTTTACCTTGTCATATGTCTCCAATGGGGCTATGGTGGCCCTTGGCAACTCTCTTCATGGACTGTGATGCACTGTGTTACCTTGTCATATGTCTCCAATGGGGCTATGGTGGCCCTTGGTAACTCTCTTCATGGACTGTGATGCACTCTTTTACCTTGTCATATGTCTCCAATGGGGCTATGGTGGCCCTTGGCAACTCTCTTCATGGACTGTGATGCACTCTTTTACCTTGTCATATGTCTCCAATGGGGCTATGGTGGCCCTTGGCAACTCTCTTCATGGACTGTGATGCACTGTGTTACCTTGTCATATGTCTCCAATGGGGCTATGGTGGCCCTTGGTAACTCTCTTCATGGACTGTGATGCACTGTGTTACCTTGTCATATGTCTCCAATGGGGCTATGGTGGCCCTTGGTAACTCTCTTCATGGACTGTGATGCACTCTTTTACCTTGTCATATGTCTCCAATGGGGCTATGGTGGCCCTTGGCAACTATCTTCATGGACTGTGATGCACTGTGTTACCTTGTCATATGTCTCCAATGGGGCTATGGTGGCCCTTGGCAACTCTCTTCATGGACTGTGATGCACTCTGTTTCCTTGTCATATGGCTCAAATATTCCTTATTTTTACAAGATTATTTCTAAACGTTGTTGATGTTTTCTTACATACTAATAAAAGACATGTAATTGCACGATTCTTAGTCCTCATTCTTCATGTTATTTTTTAAAAGCTCTAGTTTATCTTGTTGATCCTTAAAGGGACCTACCAAAAATATTTTTTTATAAAAAATCATATATGTAAGACAATTGTAAATGACTTTAAGATTAACATCTCCAATGTAATCTTATTATTTGTCTTTATATATTTTTCTCTTAGCTTTATCATTGCATGATTATGATTAGCATAGTAATTGTTTTATATATGTATATATAGATTATTATTTGTGTATATATGTATATTTCAATTTTCACATCCATTTGTGTATTTAGAAACTCTGCATGAATTGATGCACCTTTAACAAATGATATAATCCCTGTAAAGTGTTCATTTTATTGAAATAGTATTGTCTACGTGTATCCTCTTTTTAAAAAAATAATGTCCCTTTAAGGGATGGTGAGCACAATTGTTAATGAATGTATTTCCATTTCTAAAGCGTTTTTGTCCTTTTTACATGAACAAGGACATATAATCTTATTAATAAAAAATCTTATTGTAATGTTGACAGCACATGTATTTCATTTTCTATTCTATCTTATTGTAAAAGTGTAACCAAATAAATCTCTGTGTGTAATGCAAATATTTAAAAAAATATGTTAACAAAATAATTCTACTCCCATATATGGCTATAGGTAGGCTGACCATATTTAAACTTGAATAAATGACACGTTTAATCAATCCATGTATCATTATTGTTATTCCAAAACAATCAAAACATATCTTAAAACATCAATGGCATATGTATTTCTCATGTGTAGCTTTTAAATGTTAAAGATATACACCATAGCTATAGTTCAAGGGACAGTCAAGTCCGAAAAGATGATTCATGATTTGGTGACATTCCTAGATAGCAATCTAGACACATACTAGTTCCTAAAATATAAATACGTTTCTTAGTGATATGCCAAGCTGTCAACTGAGTCCTTGGATTGGCTGCGGTTTTTCAGCTATCTCGGATGCGCCATGTTGCTTTAAACGTCACCTGCCAGGCTGTCCAATGATTCCTTGTATTGACTGACGTTCTTACGTGATCAAGAATGTGCCTTTTATTGGATGGCGTTTTGACGCGATCAAGGATGCGCCTTTTTTTTTTGGGCGTTCTTACGTGATCAAGAATGTGCCTTTTATTGGATTGCGTTCTTACGTGATCAAGGAAGCGCCATGTTAAGACGTCACATGCAAAGGTAAAAAAACGTATGATTGGATTACGTAGTCCCGCAATATTTGTTTGTGCACGTTAAACACGTTTGTGACTGCAGCCAATTTTAAAAACCTTGCGAATATGTATTATTTGCATCATGTTACATTGTTGACCCGTAGCTGATAAAGACCACCACATTCTCTTTTGCTGGATGTCTGGTTGAATAAACGAACGAAAGCAAAATGTTTTCATGCATATGATATTTCGAGGCAAGTGCAAATCTCTATAGTCCATGTTGTTTAATATGTTTGTCAACAATATGTTCCTTTTTCATAAAAATGACTGTTGTTTTTAATGTTAAAGATATCTAATTAATAAATATGCGCTATTGTGTTAGAATAAAGTAATCAATATGCATTTAGCTTTATCATATGCTAAATATATGATGCCGACTTCTTCTAAATGTAATTTCGTTGTATATTTTATTAAAGGTTCATTAGACACTCACATTATAAATCAAATTTTTTTTATTTTGTCTCTAGTTAGATAGTCCATTGTTTAACAAATACACGTTTCATTTTGCTTCTGTTCAAAGAAAATGTAATTAATTTTCAGACTCCTCGCCCAGCCTCTGAGTTTCATGTGAGTACCATCTCCAGCTTTCTCCTGTTTGTGTAAAGGGTCTTTTCATATGTTAATGATGGGGTATTGTCTTGTTTTACGGTTGTAATGGGGGTTCATCTATATTTTCAATAGAGCTAACCCGATTTTCTTTGAAAGTGTTTGAAGCTTTGTAATATTGATATCAGTATATGTTAATCTTGTTGTTTGTAGTAGTGTCTATTACATACAGTTCTGTTAAAATTATAGTATACTGTCCCTTTAATGCAAATGTTGATTTTTTTTATCATGTATGAGTTCCACATTGTTTAATCTTCAAATATATTATTGTTAGCATATTTTCACCCCCCACTCCTAAAAGGACTTTAAACCATATTCATTGTTCAAACAAATGTCTTTCTAAAAAAAAATTAACACAATAATGTCTCTTTAAAAAAATATACTTTATTTAACACGTCAATATAAATCTGATTTCAATATTTCATTTTTGACCAAGTACATGAAGATATACCAACAAGCTTCAAATATGTGTTAGCATATGTAATTTTGTTAAAGGGACAGTTTAGAAAACAAATAATGTTTTGCATTATTCTAAAAGTCAGTTTTGTAATATCAATGATATCAAAGGTTTCTCACCAATTAATCATTTGTCTTTGTTTATTTAAATTTGCTAGCTAAACCTATGAGGTTCGTGTGCTCATTTCTTCGAGCTTGAAGAGTGCATGTAATCATTATACAATTTGACCACTAGAGGGCATTTGGATAGCATTTGTATATGTAAAACCTTGTGCTCATACAGCATATTATTTACCATGTATTGATCATTGATATCTAAAAGGTTGTTATGTCAGAACAACAAATAAGTGGTCATTTTTCCTAGTCATAGATACAAGGTTAAGCACATAAGTCACACGTATTTCTCCATGTTTTGTTGTTTCCAACTTGATAATGCGTAATACAGTGTTTTCTTTGTAATCAATAATTTTCTGACTGTCCCTTTAAGCTGTGTTATTGGCATTCAAACAGTAATATGCCATCATGGATAATTGTAATGGTAATTTTGTTTGCGATTCGGGAAACAGTTTGGACATCACATCACAGAAACCAATCAATATCATGAACAAGGATAGGTATGTGATGATGTGGTTTTCACACACTTATAACCCACACTCTGCAAACAATCTTCCTCCATGGACCCGGTCCCATAGAAGTAGATTATATACAGAGTGTGGTCCACAAGTGTATGAAAACCACATCATCAGATACCTATCCATTACACATTAAATAAAAAAAACATTAAAGATGAAAATAAATACTTACTTCCTCTTCCTTCCCCTCTTCCCACGGGGCTGAGGCTCTGGGAGGGGCAACTGCCGACTCCGAAGAGTTCTCCTTGGAGATGTTGTGGGAAGAGTGGAAGGAAGAGTACTGGGACGACCAAGGTGAGGAGGAGAAGATGGCTGAGGAGGAGAAGATGGCTGAGGAGGAGAAGATGGCTGAGGAGGAGAAGCTGGCTGAAGAGGAGGAGATGGCTGAAGAGGATGAGATGGCTGAAGAGGAGTAGATGGCCCGGCAGGAGTAGATGGGCCGGCAGGAGTAAGATGGGCCGGCAGGAGGAGATGGCCCAGCAGCAGGAGGCCCAGCAGCAAGAGGCCCAGCAGCAGGAGGCCCAGCAGCAGGAGGCGGACCAGGAGGTAGACCAGCATGCGCCTCCCGGGAAAAATTGAACATCTCTTGGTGCAGATTAAAGATTCTGTTTTGGCCTTGTTTGATTCTATTGAGTATGTTTATTATTTGGTTTTGTCCTTCAATTATTTGATTTTGTCCATCAAGAATTCGAGTGCGGCCTTCGATATTTTGTATCCGGGAGTTACGCATCTGGTCTATGTAGTCCAGTAGAACCCGCACCTCCGCTATTTCCTCTTGTTGTGCTTGGCGGGGTACCCGTGCACGGCGGGGTGCCCGTGCACGGCGGTGTGCGGGTCCTTGAGGGTCCTCTGGTTCCGCGGGCTCCTCCTCTGCTTCCAGGGCCTCTTCATCAGCTTCCGTGCGCTCTTCGTCACGGGGGGCCTCTTCCCTCCGAAGTGGAAATTCCTCCCCACCACTCTCATCCCGGGGAGATAGATGAGGCTGTGTTTCTTGTGCTGCCTCCTCCCCAGACTCTGTATATTAAAAAAAAAAAAAAAATGTATATATTAGCATATTTGCAAATCAAGCTTTAAATGACTTAGCTTACGATACAATTACAAATGCAGAATCATTAATCCAATTTGAAATCTAACAAACAATCAATACGATTTCCGCTTTTTCAAAACCGTGTTTGGGATATCTCTGGTCAATCTGAATGTTTTCGCGTTTGTTTTCAGTCTGTTTAAATGCACAACTAACCTATAGCCTAGATAGTGATGTAACCGCAAAGTAATTGAATGCGTGTAAACAACGTTATAGCATTAATCTGATCCTTAAAGGGACATGAAACCCAATGTTTTATCTTTCATGATTTAGAAGCATACATTTATTATCAACTTTCTAATTTACTTTTCTTATCTAATTAGCTTCATTCTCTGGATATTCTTTGCTGAAAAGCATATCTAAATATGCTTATAAGATGCTGATTGTTAGCTGAATATAGCTGCCTCCTGTGATTGTTTCACCGTGTGCATAGCTATTTCTTAATTAAAATATATCTCAAGAATGATTCAAATTAGGTAATATAAGTACATTTGAAGGTTTTGTCAAATTGTATTCGCTACCTCAATCATGAAAGTAAAGGTTTGCGTATAGTGTCCCTTGAAATACATTTGTATGTGAAATTATTGTTCAATGAGCTTACCGTCAGATGAGAGTGGCAGGTTCCCGGTATCAATTCCTCCGATACCGACTATTTCCACCTCGGAGATGCTGGGCCGCAACATTTCCTCCCATCGGCAGTACTCTATTTCCAGGGCAGGTCCGCCACCGGTTCCTGCGGCATGTCGGGCCTCCAGGCTTAACTTTTTCTTGAGATCCATCTTACAGTCCCGGTAGCGATGTTTTATCGAATCAAGATCTCTGTTCCGGCCACCCACTGCATTGACTGCATTCCTTATCTCATTCCAGAGCCTCCTCTTGTCAGTCGGGGTAGTCTTCTGGTGCTGCAGCCTCCTATACCTGGCCATATAGGCCTCTATGAGGGCCTCCTTCTCCTCCATCGAAAACCTCGCCTCCCTAGTCGCCTTGGCCTTCCCCTGTGACGATGCCCTCTGTTTCCCGGACTGTGAAGCCCTACTCTGTCCGCCACTGGGCCCAGCCACTTGTTCATCTTGAACCAAGTGGCTGGGTCCACCCACCGCTTCCAACCCCGCTTCCTGCCCCCCTTCCTGCCCTGTTCCTCTCCCCCTCCCTCTCCTCCCCCCTCTACCTCTCCCCTGCCTGGCCTCCATCTGTTCCCTAAACTAAACCCCAAATAATCAAACAAAAAGTGAGTGTGATGAAATGAAAGGGGGTCAAAATAAATAACTAAAAAGACAAAAAAAGTGCTGAAAGTGTGAGAGGGATGTCAAAAAACAAAGAGGGTAAGGAGTATTTAAATAAACCAAAAGAAGAAGAAGACTAAAAGGAGGATATGTAAACTAAATGTAACTAGGGGATGGGTATGGGATGGGTATGCGGTATGGGATAAGAGTAAATGGGATGAAAGGGAATGGGACTACAGGGAATGGGGTATGGAGTGTAGTATGAGGGGGTAGGGGGTATGGAGTGTATGTAGTGTTATTGATAAGTGTATGTATGTATTGAATGTGTTTGCGTGTAAATGTGTTACGTGTACAGAAAAATCACTCGCTCGCTAACTCACACTACTACTAATTCTCACTAACACACTACTACTAATTCTCACTAACAAACACTCCCACTAACTCTCACTAACTACCACTAACTGACGCTCCCACTAACAACTCTCACTAACAACTCCCACTCCCACTAACTCACTCACGCTCCCACTAACAGACTCTCTCCCACTCCCACTAACTCCCACTAACTCACTCACGATAACACTAACAACTGACTCTCTCACGCTAACACTAACTCACTCACAATAATGCACCAACTCTCTAATCTTAAACCTCCAATCTCCAAAGACCCACCAGCAACACAGTCAAAGAAGCCCTGCTTGTGTGGTGCTTATATACCCTGTGTAAATGTTTAATGATGTACCAATTTCCGTTGTAAATTGTGTTCAGGTGTGCTTTATTAGCAATTAATATTAGTGCAATGTGTATTAGTTGTGTGAATTTGCGCATGCTCATTTGGAGTTAGTATTTGTGGAATGTGTAGAATGCGATGATGTCATAGTGGTCGTTTTCTCTAACATTGTCCAATAGTATTCTTTTTAAATGTGAATTTGCGATGGTGTGTTATTAGTGAAGTGTTGCATATGTATGTTTGTCCTAATATATAGTTATATTGAATGCGATTATTTTTCTAGTGTATGTATATATTTTTTATTCCTTGTTGTTATTTTGCGAATTTCCGCATCTTAAAGTATATGCGTATTCCCCGTATTAAATTTTATTAAAAATCCCCCCGCTTGTGAATGTGTAATGCTTGTGTGCTTTGTTGATTGATTGTTGTTGTGACATTTGCGGCGTGTTATTGTTGTGCATGATGTGGTATGCGTCATATGACCGAGCTGTGCGTATTTCTCGCAAGATCGAGTGTTAGGTGAAAAAAGCTATTTTTTTGCTTTCCCATTGATCTCTATGGGAGACTGTCTTACGCGGGCAGTATTACGCGTGTGACATACACGCGTTAGGAGCATCGTTAGATGGTCTGTTTTGAACTCTAAATACCGGAGTCAAACAATGACGTGCGTTAGACATAAAACACGCGTGGCGTTAGCAACCCATCTACCGCTGAACTCCAAATCTAGCCGTTAGGGTTTATTTTTATTTTACAGGCAAGTTTGTATTTATTTTAACTAGGTAGAATAGTTATTAAATAGTTATTAACTATTTAATAACTACCTAGCTAAAATAAATACAAAAGTTATGGGTTAATAAGTATAATGTAGGTGGCGGCGATGTTAGGGGCGGAAGATTAGGGGTTAATAATATTTAACTAGTGTTTGTGAGGCGGGAGTGCAGCGGTTTAGGGGTTAATATGTTTATTCTAGGGGCGGTGATGTCCGGAGCGGCAGATTAAGGGTAAAAATGTTATTATAGTGCTTGCGATGCGGGAGGGGCTCGGTTTAGGGGTTAATAGGTAGTTGGGTGTTAGTGTACTTTTTAGCACTTTAGTTATGAGTTTTATGCTACAGCTTTGTAGCGTAAAACTCATAACTACTGACTTTAGAATAGGTTACGAATCTTGGAGGTAGAGGGTGTACTGCTCACTTTTTGGCATCCCAGGACAAACTCGTAATACCAGCGCTATGGAAGTCCCATAGAAAAAAGGGTTTACAACATTTACGTAAGTCGGTTTGCGGTAAGGCCAAAAAAGTGTGCGGTGCCCCTAAACCTGCAAGACTCATAATACCAGCGGTAGTGAAAAAGCAACGTTAGGACAAGTTAACGCTGCTTTTTCAGTTTACCGCAAAACTCGTAATCTATGTTTGCACAGGTTTTCTTTTACCTATACTTAAGTATAGAAACTTTCGGAATAGGTAGAGATACCACAGGGAAAACCCCCAGCTATTTTATATGCCAAAATAAAGTAAAAGGAGTTATTTGTAAAAATGTAATACACTCCAGCATGTAAAATGGATCATTGGAAACAAACGGCTAGATTTAGAGTTCTGCGGCCAAAGGGGTGCGTTAGCTACGCGTGCTTTTTTTCGCCCGCACCTTTTAAATACCACTGGTATTTAGAGTTCACAGAAGGGCTGCGTTAGGCTCCAAAAGGGAGCGTATAGCATATTTACCGCCACTGCAACTCTCAATACCAGCGGTGCTTACGGACGCGGCCAGCTTCAAAAACGTGCTCGTGCACGATTCCCCCATAGGAAACAATGGGGCATTTCGAGCTGAAAAAAAACCAAACACCTGCAAAAAAGCAGCGTTCAGCTCCTAACGCAGCCCCATTGTTTCCTATGGGGAAACACGTCCTATGTCTGCACCTAACACCCTAACATGTACCCCGAGTCTAAACATCCCTAACCTTACACTTATTAACCCCTAATCTGCCGCCCCCGCTATCGATGGCACCTGCATTTTTTTTAACCCCCTAATCTGCCGCTCCGTACAACGCCGCAACCTACGTTATCTCTATGAACCCCTAATCTGCTGCCCCTAACACCTCCGACCCCTATATTATATTTATTAACCCCTAATCTGCCGCCCCCAACGTCGCCGCCACCTACCTACACTTATTAACCCCTAATCTGCCGACCGGACCACCCGGCTACTATAATAAATGTATTAACCCCTAAAGCTAAGTCTAACCCTAACACTAACACCCCCCTAAGTTAAATATAATTTAAACTATGGAGGTTTACAATGGCACTACTGTGGCAATCCCCACAAATATTTGGTTGGTTACCCCCCGTCCTACTTGTTGCGTTTCAATTGTGCCTCAAGTGGAGTGAATTCAATGTAAAAAATGTGGGTTGGTGCTCAGCATTAACTAGAACTATAACAAACAAAAAGTGGATAGAGATCCACTGAAAGAATGCAAGTAGCACTCTATGCCTAGGCTGGAAGGCGTGCGGTCCGGATATAGTTAAAACATAACTTTTATTAATAAATTTGTTAAAATACACACAAACACACAAACATATGTTAAAATTTCCACTCTGTTTGGTGATTCTATATAAGGGTGATGGCTATCAATTACAAATATGGGCCTCAGATAAGTAATGCTATCACCTATAGAAATGTGATATTTTCAGTTTAGTAAATTAGGGGACTCCCACTGGCCACCTAAAATCAGGTAACTAAGGTGGAGGTGGACAGAGCTTGCTTACTAGTATTGAAAATATCGATTATATATTTATGCTCAGTCTTAGCCCAGCTCCCTACAATGTGAATGTCCGTTAGTATTAAAATGTACACAATACCTGTCACAGTAGGTCTCTCAGAATAACCAACGCTAAGTATTTCAATAGATTAGGTATCTCTAACTGGTAATTCAGTGAGATTGGGATACCCTGGTGACAGACACCTTATGTAAATAGATGTATATACTTGCACCACTACCCTTCAGAATTGTATAAATTGTGATAATCCACTGAAAACTATTATAAACATTGAGACTGTGTCAGCTTCCTTAATTAATTCAATAAATGGGTGACCATTTGGTTCACTCTGAATGGATGAAAAATGTTATTCTGGTTGTTGGAAGTTATCTAGGTTTTATTAATTGAGTATCAATGATGTTATGTGTGTGAGAATCTAAAGAGATTGTGTTTTCGTTATACCTGCAAGGTAAACGGTACTTGATTGTACGATATCTTATCACATGCCAGAAATACAATAACAATCTTTTATGTACAGAGTTAATTCTGTTTTAACTCCTGATAATACCCACTCAGATTCTTTGATCATATAATATTTTCCTGTTTATATACACAGGTTATAGGTTGTACATTAGTGATTCATATATTTCTTTTTAATAGCATAGGTTTGCAAACGTATTTCATAGGTGTCTGATTTTTACCGTGTGTATATTTGGAACTGGTATTGAAATATTCAACTCAGAGTACCATCTTCATGATAGTATGTATGATTAGCTCCACAACTTGGTTTAATACCCATATAGGAAAGTCCCTGCTGATATATTGATTCTGAGTAACACAGGACTGATTGAATACCGTGTCTTAGTATGATCTCAGTATCTATCATATGATTCAATCCCCTTAGTGATATGTTGTATCTCAGCTAAGAGTTTCTTTTCTAAATACGTTTGCAAACCTATGCTATTAAAAAGAAATATATGAATCACTAATGTACAACCTATAACCTGTGTATATAAACAGGAAAATATTATATGATCAAAGAATCTGAGTGGGTATTATCAGGAGTTAAAACAGAATTAACTCTGTACATAAAAGATTGTTATTGTATTTCTGGCATGTGATAAGATATCGTGCAATCAAGTACCGTTTACCTTGCAGGTATAACGAAAACACAATCTCTTTAGATTCTCACACACATAACATCATTGATACTCAATTAATAAAACCTAGATAACTTCCAACAACCAGAATAACATTTTTCATCCATTCAGAGTGAACCAAATGGTCACCCATTTATTGAATTAATTAAGGAAGCTGACACAGTCTCAATGTTTATATAGTTTTCAGTGGATTATCACAATTTATACAATTCTGAAGGGTAGTGGTGCAAGTATATACATCTATTTACATAAGGTGTCTGTCACCAGGGTATCCCAAACTCACTGAATTACCAGTTAGAGATACCTAATCTATTGAAATACTTAGCGTTGGTTATTCTGAGAGACCTACTGTGACAGGTATTGTGTACATTTTAATACTAACGGACATTCACATTGTAGGGAGCTGGGCTAAGAATGAGCATAAATATATAATCAATATTTTCAATATTAGTAAGCAAGCTCTGTCCACCTCTACCTTAGTTACCTGATTTTAGGTGGCCAGTGGGAGTCCCCTAATTTACTAAACTGAAAATATCACATTTCTATAGGTGATAGCATTACTTATCTGAGGCCCATATTTGTAATTGATAGCCATCACCCTTATATAGAATCACCAAACAGAGTGGAAATTTTAACATATGTTTGTGTGTTTGTGTGTATTTTAACAAATTTATTAATAAAAGTTATGTTTTAACTATATCCGGACCGCACGCCTTCCAGCCTAGGCATAGAGTGCTACTTGCATTCTTTCAGTGGATCTCTATCCACTTTTTGTTTGTTATAAATATAATTTAAATCTAACGAAATAAATTAACTCTTATTAAATAAATTATTCCTATTTAAAGCTAAATACTTACCTGTAAAATAAATCCTAATATAGCTACAATATAAATTATAATTATATTGTAGCTATTTTAGGATTAATATTTATTTTACAGGCAACTTTGTATTTATTTTAACCAGGTACAATAGCTATTAAATAGTTAATAACTGATCCGATCAGCCAATCAGATTGAGCTTGCATTCTATTGGCTGTTCCGATCCAAGCGGCGAGAAGTCTTCATCCAGGCAGCCTCTTCAATCTTCATCCAGGCGGCATCTTCTATCTTGATCCCGGAGGCTCGGATCGGGTTCATCCTGAAGACATCTGCCGCGGAGCATTCTCTTCATATGGTTGCCACCATACACTGAATCTTCAATGCAAGGGACGCGATTCTAGATGGCGTCCCTTGCATTCCTATTGGCTGAAAAATTTGAATCAGCCAATAGGAATTAGGGCTGCTAAAATCCTATTGGCTATTCAAATCAGTCAATAGGATTTAAGCAGCTCTCATTCTATTGGCTAATTCGAATTAGCCAATAGAATGAGAGCTGCTTAAATCCATTGATGTCTATGGGGAAAGCGTGCAGAAGCACGTCAAACACAGCGCTTGTTTTTGGTGCGGTATGGAGCTCAAAATCTCCATATCGCCCGCGCAAGCCGGGTTTTTTTAAACTTGTAATGGCAGTGCAATAGGGGGTTAAATAACGCCACTTTCGTTGCATTCTTTACTTTCCCTATAGCGCTCAAAACTCGTAATCTAGGTGTGAGTGATTAATGTCCCTTTAAGCAGTTATGAAATTGAGATTGTAAATATTACAGCTGCCAGACTACTCTTCCTTCTAGTTGCAGGACTTCTGTTAAAGGGATGCTAAACTCAATTGTTTTCTTTCATGATTCAGATAGAGCAGGCAATTTAAGCAGCTTTCTAATTTACTCCTATTAGTAATTTTTCTTTGTCCTCTTGGTATCTTTATTTGAAAAAGCAGGAATGTGGCATGCCCCAGGGATCAGTACTGGGCCCTGTTCTTTTTAATATTTTTATAAATGACTTGGAGCAAGGATTAAATAGCGACATCTCTATTTTTGCAGATGATACTAAGTTAAGTAAGGTCATAAGGTCAGAGCAGGACGAACTGTCTTTACAAAGGGATTTGCTAAAATTAGAACTATGGGCAAGTGAATGGAAAATGAGATTTAATACGGAAAAATGCAAGGTTCTACATTTTGGAAGTAAAAATAAGCAGGCTACATATTTTTTAAATGGGACAAGACTTAGCCAAACACAGGAGGAAAGGGATTTGGGAGTAGTAATAGATAACAAGCTAAAGATGGGTGCACAATGCAGGGCAGCGGCTTCAAAGGCTAATAAGATACTAGCATGTATTAAAAGAGGCATTGATTCAAGGGAGGAAAGCATAATTCTGTCATTATATAAAGCCCTGGTAAGACCTCACCTTGAGTTTGGAGTGCAGTTCTGGGGACCAATTGCTAAAAAAGATATTGCAGAACTAGAAAAAGTTCAGAGAAGGGCCACAAAGCTAATAAGGGGATTGGAGAAATTAACCTATGAGGAGAGGCTAGCCAAACTGGGTCTGTTTTCTTTAGAAAAAAGGCGCTTGAGAGGTGACATGATTACTTTATATAAATATATTCAAGGCCCATATACAGAGATGGCAGAAGCTCTGTTTATTCCAAGAAAATTGTTTCTGACAAGAGGTCATAATTTAAGGTTGGAGGAAAGGAGATTTAATCTCCTGCAACGGAAACGTTTTTTCACTGTGAGAGCAATAAAATTGTGGAACTCATTACCAAAGGAGGTAGTGAATGCCAATACCATAGATACATTTAAAAATAGTCTGGATAAGTTTCTGTATACAAACAAAATTCATGGATATGATTGCTAGTATTAAATGGGTCACATTTTAATGGGGTTATTTAAGCTTAACTGGAGCTTTTTGTAAGTATTTTAGATTTGTATAGGTTGAACTCGATGGACTTCAGTCTTTTTTTCAACCTTATCTACTATGTTACTATGTAATGTACGCTTAGGAGTCAGCCCATTTTTGGTTCAGCACATGGGTAGTGCTTGCTGATTGGTGGCTGCATTTAGCAGCCAATCAGCAAGAAAAAAACCATTTGGGTTTCATATCGCTTTAATTGTGACTTTTGTGGTGCTAACTCTAGTGCGGCCATCTTCACTGGATCTTACCTATTATTTGTCATGAGACAAGTAAGGGACACTGGTGTGCCATCTCAAAAGGAGAAGCATTTCCTAATAAGCTGTACTCATAATGCTCTATTATTACCTTCAAATCACTTGTTAAATTGAAATGTCAGTGTGTAATAAACATCTCCACTCCACTTTCATTTCAGGTAGAGCATTCAATTTTAAACAATTCTCCAATTTAATTACATTACAAATTTGTTTCATTCTCTTGGTATCCTTTTTGAAGGACCTAGTTAAAAACAATGGGTGAGCCAATGACTAGAGATTTATATGTGCAACCACCAATCAGCAGCTAGCTCCAAGTTGTGCATTGCTGTTACTGAGCAACAAAAGGATTCCAAGAGAACAAAACAAATTAGACAACAGAAGTAAATTGGAAAGCTGTTTAAAATTGTATGCTGTGTTTGAATCATGAAAGTTTGATCTTGACTTTAATGTCACTCTGTAATCTATATAAAATAAGAATAAAACAGTATAATCGTAAGGCTAGATTCATAGACACTTGGCAATCCATTAATTATCTATAGTTGTTTTAACCCCTTATAACCAACGTCATACAGGGTACGTCATACCAAAACTGGTCGTTAACGACCAACGACGTACCCTGTACATCGTCAGGGGTTTCAAGTGGTGGAAGTGATCCTGATTGCTTCCAGACGCTTTTAAGGTATTGCCGTGATGCCTCGATATTGAGGCATCACTGCAATACCTTTTTTAACACAGCAATGCAGAGAGAGACACTCTGTGGCCCTCTCTGCATCGGCCAGTGATGGTGCGATCGTTGGTGGGTGGAAGCCGTTGCCGGGAGGCAGGTGGGCGGCCATCGCTGGTGTAAACACATCAGTGGGATGCGGGCACACGCACGGGGGCGAGAGCTGATGGGAGCCCTACACTATGAAACAAAGTGTAAAGGGAATGAGGGACAGAGGAGGGGGGGCACATTTATCTAAGGGATCTTGGAGGGGGAGGGGGTTGGTTATTGAGGGGGGAAGTTAGACTACATACAAAAATAAATAAATAAATAAAATATAAAAAAAAGGCTAATTTTATGCAAACTGGGTACTAGCAGACAGCTCCCAGTACCCAAGATGGCGGACAATAAGGTAGAGGGTTAAAGAGCTGTTTGGGGGGATAAGGGAGGTTGGGGGCTAAGAGGGGATCTTACACAGCAGAATATTCATTTTTTTTTTTTTTAAAAGCCTTTTATTTTAGTACTGGCAGACTTTCTGCCAGTACTTAAGATGGCGGGGACAATTGTGGGGTGGGGAAGGGAAGAGAGCTGTTTGAGAGGGGTCAGGGAGGGATCAGGGGGTGTGATGTGTCAGGTGGGAGGCTGATCTCTACACTAAAGCTAAAATTAACCCTACAAGCTACCTAATTAACCTAATTAACCCCTTCACTACTGGGCATAATAAAAGTGTGGTGCGCAGCAGCATTTAGCGGCCTTCTAATTACCAAAAAGCAATGCCAAAGCCATATATGTCTGCTATTTCTGAACAAAAGGAATCCCAGAGAAGCATTTACAACCATTTGTGCCATAATTGCACAAGCTGTTTGTAAATAATTTCAGTGAGAAACCTAAAGTTTGTGAAAAAGTGTTGTTGTTTTTTTTTGATCATATTTGGCGGTGAAATGGTGGCATGAAATATACCTAAATGGGCCTATATCAATACTTTGGGTTGTCTAGTGCACTACACTAAAGCTAAAATTAACCCTACAAGCTCCCTAATTAACCCTTCCACTGCTGGGAATAATACACATGTGGTGTGCAGCGGCATCTAGCGGCCTTCTAATTACCAAAAAGCAACACCAAAGCCATATATGTCTGCTATTTCTGAACAAAGCGGATCCCAGAGAGGAATTTACAACCATTCGTGCCATAATTGCACAAGCTGTTTGAAAATAATTTCAGGGAGAAACCTAAAGCTTGTGGAAAAGTGAACAATTTTTTTTATTTGATCGCATTTGGCGATGAAATGGTGGCATGAAATATAACAAATTGGGCCTAGATCAATACTTTGGGTTGTCTACTAAAAAGGGATATTCAGGGATTCCTGCCAGATATCAGTGTTCCAATGTAACTATCGCTAATTTTGAAGAAAAAAAAATGGTTTGAAAATATCAAAGTGCTATTTGTATTTATTGCCCTATAACTTGCAAAGAACATGTAAACATTGGATATTTCTAAACTCAGGGCAAAATTTAGAAACTATTTAGCATATTTATTTTTTGGTGGTTGTAGATGTGTAACAGATTTTGGGGGTCAAAGTTAGAAAAAGTATATTTTTTTTCATCATATTTTATACATTTTTGTATAGTAAATTATAAGATATGATGAAACTAATGGTATCTTTAGAAAGTCTATTTAATGGCAAGAAAAATGGTATATAATATGTGTGGGTACAGTAAATGAGTAAGAGGAAAATTACAGCTATACACAAACACAGCAGATATGTAAAAATAGCACTGGTCCTTAAGGGTAAGAAAATTAAAAAAAAATGGTCTTGTCCTTAAGGGGTTAAATAGTCCAGTACATGATACCTGTGAACCGCTAAAAACACAAGGAAAACAATAAATACAACCTAAACCCTTTGGTAGCATGTTTGCAAATTGGAATCTGTAAATGATAAATATTTTCATGTCTGTTTTGTTATGTGAAAATCTTACTGGTTAGAATGGTATTGGTATTGTCAATCTTTAAGACTTAAAAAAAAAAAAAAAAAAAATTCTTGGGCGATCTGGGGCATTTTTTGGTGGGGGAATTTGCCAGTTAACCTGAATGACCTTTGCAAATAGTCAAAGCTTCTAGCTGTTAGGAGTTTTTATTTAGTGAGCCACGTATACAGCAGTATCACTGAAAAATCGCAGTGAGAGTTTGATCACCTTTCTAAAATGTAACCCCTATGAGATGCCCCTTTTTGAGTTTTTTTACAGTGGTTCCTTGGTTCCTTTATAGCAAACTACATAGGTTTTGCCACAGTTTGTTTCTAAACAGATACCTGCCAACATTTCCTGGGGCCTTTTCGGCTATGTGTAGCAGGTTTGCATAAGCGAGACTGCTGCCACATATTTAAGAAGCATAAACCACTTCATTTTCCTCTCCACTACCTCAGCGGGGTTGACATTAATTGCCTCGACACTCGCTTGTTTGGGTTGATTGACAGTCCCTGCTCTAGTGAAATTAGTTGTGCTGGAGCAGGTGGCGGCATTGCACAAGAAACCTCTTGTGCAATGTTAAATGTTGCTGTGTGAAACAACATTGCAAGTGGTGATTGCAGGCAGACAGGTTCACTACTTGTGAACCTGTCCGCATGCAGGGAAAGTAATTTTTTACATATATGTGACAAGTAGGCTGATGGTTAAAATTAGGGGCTGAGTCGCTTTACGTTGGGGCAGAGTTGACTAGAAAGTGGGTAAAGCTGGGAAAACATTGAAAACACATGGCTAGGTGGACCCAGTCAAATCTGGACTTTTATCAGGTCCTGAAAAACAATGACAGGGGCAGCATGGAGAGGTCACCAAACTGTTAAAATCACAAAAGATATAGGATGGTCGGGAGCCCATGAAAAATTATGGGCCAGATTATGAGTGGAGCACTATTTAGCGTTTTTGCTAGAGTGCTAATTGTTGCTCACGTTGGGTTGTGCTCTTATTAGGAGTTGAAAGTAAAAAGTTATCTCTCTTGCGCTAACCCGACGCGTGCAAAAACCAAACTTACAATATTGTACGCGGGGTAACCTATTCCCCCATAGAAGTCAATGGAGAGAATAAAGTGGGAGGAAAAACCCTACTCATGCGCAAACCTGATCGCATATTCTCATGTACGCTAACCCAACATGAAAATATGAATATTTCACATTCCAATGTTCTGCACATTGTGACACACGTTTCTCTTTGATATTTTTATCAATAACCTTGATTTTGAGATGTATTACAAGAAAAAAACTCACATATATTGCCTAACCTTTATGTTGTTTTATCATACATCACATATGGAGATATTAACCTATAGATAGGGTTGGGTATAAGCCTCTTATCAATAATCCTAAAGGGCCAGTAAAAATCCTGTGTTTATTAAATATTTCTGTTGTTTTGCGTAAAATAATATAACAGCCAAGAATAAACATTTTATAAAGCAAATGTAAATGTAATTTGCTGTGATAGTTTCTCAACATCCAAAATCCACTCACCACTTGCCTTATTTGGGGAAGCCAATCTGGGCTTTAGTCTGCAGCCAATAGGGCTAGCTACATTTATAATAGTTATTATAAAGTGCATTGTTTTGCAGTTGTTATCAGTTAAAGTCAACTAGGTAAAGATATGTATCATGTTTTGATATGATAAATCTGTAGTGTGCATTTTGCACATTGAGAAGCAGAAATTCCACAGTTTTCAGAGCTGATTTAAATGTAAAGGGGGTAAATTAAATGAAAAATTATTTAGCAAATGTACTATTCATACATAAACATCTAACTTTTACTGTCTATTTAACATCTGTTTCATAATATTAGCTCATTGGCACTGGGACCCATAAAGCTATCAGTAATATGATAATATGATATATACTGGTAAGCCCTATAATAATGTGGATATGTACAGTGGAAGAACTCACGTACAATGTTGTCTCAAACTTGATTACCCCTGGAATCTTCCCATGCCCACCAAGATGATCTGGCATTTCCTCCATAACCCTTTCTAATGGTACTTTCCCCAAAAGGCAAATGTGCTATGCCAGATTGTGTAAACAACTTTACACACTGATGATATTGCTGACCTTTTTGGGGGAGTAGAGCAAGGTCTCACCAGAGTGATATAAACACCTGAACTGTCATTTGAGTGCACCGAAGTTGAAATGAATCACAGTTTGCCCCCCTCAGGAGGTCTTTTTATAGACTTGCACCACTAAACTATGATTGTGTGTGACAAGCATGTAACCTAGGGAATGGGAAAAGCAGTGTAATTTTGAGGACAGCAGAACCTTTGATAAAAATTATAACTGTTGCATTTTTATTCTGTTTAGACCATGTGCATGTAAGTTTGGGAGCAAAGGATGGGAGGGTGTTCATCTGCATTTGCACATTGATAGAGAAGAATTGCTTATGGTTCCTGTACAGTGCCTCTTGATCTTAATGCCATGAGTGCCACATGGGTGACAGTTCAGCCTGCTTCAATTGCACTGCTGAGTGCATCGTGTTTGTGAGTATTGTGCACATACTCTTTAATACTGTTTATGGTCATCGAGACATACTTTCACTATTGGAGCGCACTCTTTTTATAGATCACTCTGCCCATTTGTATTGGGGACAACGTCGTATCATTTGAAGAGAAGCAGCTTTGTGTTGATGAACACCGCTTTTTGTGTCGTTGAACACATCACTTTTTGAACTTTTTTTATTATATTAAATTCAATACACACTGAGTTTTATTAATTATATTTTAGGATTTATTTTTAGCACATATTATATTTATTTTGGAACTTAATTGACGTGGCTCATTTATGTTTGTTTTTTGATAATATTATCAGTATATATTGGCGCTACTAGTTATTTGGGGAATTATTTTCTCAATTTCCTATTAGTCTTATCAGTAAGTGATTCCTGTTATAATGGGCTAATGGGGCTAATTGAGCTTGTGTGTATATGTTACAAAGGGGATATAGTGTTGTATTTTTTGTAATTAATAAAATAATTTTTAATGTCATTTTTTGATAGGTATACATTGGTATCTGTATTGATTTTGCAACTATTGTAGATATATTAGTTTAATATTTTTATATTTAATTGATGATGATGACATTTATTATTGTTTGTTATTTGTTGTGCTTAAATTAGTTGTTAATAGTAGCAATCATAGTTGTTGGCATTCTTTGCGCCATCTTGTTTTTCAGGTGAGAGCATGTGCAGATCATGGGTCAATATTGTTAACGTTTTGTTTTATCGATCAATCTTTGATCACTTATCAAGTGCCTTTAACTGTTGAATTTGTTGCGTTCATTTTGTTGTCAATATTTATTTATTTATTTATTGTGGTTAGGTAAATTTTGTGGATTGCTAAAGTCAATGCTGTCCATACATCATATCTGTGAATTTGTCGCAGTCCACTCAAATTCGATTCAATCTTTTTCTAATTAAATAAAAAAAAAAATAATGGTGTTATTGTTTGAATAGTGATCACTATGGTGTTGAAAAACACTTACCAGGAGCCAATAAACGTCCAATAAATTGAATCTGTAAGATTGTAATGTACCCCATGTTAATAACAATAAGGGGAGCAATCAAATATACGGCGCAGGTTCCCTCACTTGCGCCGCCCGTAATTTCACCTTGCACATCGGGGTATTACATATACTGCGCCGTCAGATGCTAAACTGGCGTAAGTAGGACAAACTGGCGATCTTCTGAAATGTGCGCAAATACACATTTTAGTCGTCGCAAGTAACTTACGCCAGTATTTTGTCCACGGAAAGTGTCAATATAGAGTAGTTTTATGCAAATTAGGCTAACACTCGTAAAAATTATCCGCAATTTCAAATAAATGCGACAACTAATTCTGCTATTCAAAATTCATATATAAACCCATATATAAAGAGATGAAGGTAATACAATTATGATTTCCCATTGTTCTCTCCTCCAAGTATTGTTGATTGTTTTGAGAAGAAATTTAAAGTAAATAAGCAAGTATATGTCCACAATGTGATAAAGTACCTACAAGCTCAATCCATTTGATTATGTTGTGGCTTCAAACTATTTCAAATACACAACTAAACCTTAAAAAGCCAATATCATAGTATACTGTCCCTTTAACCTTGAGATGCTGCTTAAATGTATGTGTTTATTATGTTAAGGCTTCCAGGGAGTTACGTTGGTTTTTTAGTCAATGCAAGGGTTGCTGCGCCTGCAATTTGTGGCGAGATGAGAATGGAGTAGATTTTCTGGATTCTGCGTGCGTAAGTCCTTACGCTGTATATTGGATACCAAATTGCGCGTCTGTTCTATGTTAGTCTATGGTTAAAAAAAATACGGCCGAAGAGTGAAATATACGCGCATAACTTGTATGCTACGCGTATATGTAATACCAAAATCACTTCAAATCTGGCGTTGCCGGCTTTTGCGGGAGACGCTCTATATGTAATGGAGGCCAACTAATTTATCTACAAAAAATCCCTGTAGACTTTAATGGTGAGTTTTGTAAAAAAATCAATTGATAAACTTTTTTAAATAATTGTGATCTACATACGGTTCTCAAATTATGTACAGACCCCTGAGCCTACTCCATTATGCTCTGATTAAAAAACAACAACCAGAAAAATGGTATATTTGATAACAGATGTAAATTGGAAAGTTTTTTTTTTGTTTTTTTTTTAATTAAATGCATCAGAATTATGAAAGTTTACTTTTGACTTTAAGTCGCCTACGTTGCCTTTAAGTAAAGTATCTATAATTCTGTGTGATTAAAGGTTCTATATTAGGAACAAGCAGATAGATACATTTTGTTTTTCATATCTCATTAAAGGAAAAAAATAAAACATACGCCCTGTGTATATTTTTGCAAACCATGGAAAACATTAGCATAATGTGGGATAATAATGCATTTAGGGAAATAAATAATAATAGTAAACTTATATTCCTTACAAAATTACCATATATCTAGGGTGACCATATTGCCGCTTTAAAAAGGGACACATATGAAAAATACATATGTCAGGGCTATTTTTTAGGGCTGTTTAAAGAAATGTTTTGTATAAGAACCCTGACATAAGTATTTTTCATATGTGTCCCTTTTTAATGCGGCAATATGGTCACCCTACATATATCATTGTATATGCATTAACATTAATTAATTTAATTGGCTATGACCTGAATTAATTTTTATAATGCAATGGTAATGAAGACTAATAACGCATTTAACAATAAATTATATCATAAATCAGTATCTAGATTACATATTTTTGCTGCATAGTTTTGCTGTTCAATCTAGCAGAAAAATAAAGATTTGTGTTTGTCACTTGTTTAGATTTACTAAGGTCTTTATTAACTCTTTGTTAACTATATATCAGGGAATGCAGAATAGATAAAGGCCTAGATTACAAGTGGATTGCAACCCATGTAGCGACATTGCGCTAAGAATAGCGTAAATCTGTTATTACTAATGCACGGTAACAAAGATTTACCAGAGATTCTTAACGCGGCCGTCATTTTTTAGTGCACTCATGGATAAAGCAGGGTGCTCTTTTATCCTTCATATTACAAGTGCTGAGTTATGTGGGTTGCTCAAGCGCAAAACATAATAGCGCTGGGAAATTTAGTTGCTTGAGACCTAAAGTAAAGTGTTGAGGCTAGAATATATGCATAACAATATACATGTAAAATATGATATAATAACAGTGATTTAAAGGGATATTGTATATGTTAAAAGCAGTCTCAGCAACTCTGTCCTAGTCCTAACTGGTTGGCCCTATTTTCAGTAGTCCCCAAGCCTGACAACAACCACCCATTTCCCCAGATCAACTTGCTCCTGCCCTGGTACAAGTGCCTGCTCCCTTTTTTCTAGAACACCTACCTTTCCTAAAGAGTATACACACTTTTTAAAGGGATCTGTACAGAGGAATCTTTAATTTTCTACCAAATATTGTCCCAGATTACGAGTTTTGCGTTAGAGGCTATGCGGTGCTAACTAGCAGTTTTGTCTCACTGCTTACTTCCCTACAGCGCTGGTATTACGAGTTTTCAGAAACCTGTTGTTAAAAGACAAGAAATGAGCGTTGAGCAAAATTTTGCTCATTACCGCACTCCAATACCAGCGCTGCTTAAGTCAGCGGTGAGCTGGTCGTAAGTGCTCGTGCACGATTTCCCCATAGGAATCAACGGGGACAGCCAGCTGAGAAAAAGTCTAACACCTGAAAAAAAGCAGCGTAAAACTCCAATCAGCCAATAAAATGCGAGCTCAATCCTATTGGCTTATTGCATCAGCCAATACATTTTTTTCTACCTTAATTCCGATTGGCTGATAGAATTTTATCAGCCAATCAGAATCTAAGGGACGCCATCTTGGATGACGTCACTTAAAGGTACCTTCATTCATCTTTAGTCCTCGGATGAAGAGGATGCTCAGTGTCAGATGTTTTGAAGGTGGACCTGCTCCACGCCGGATGGATGAAGATAGAAGATGCCGTCTGGATGAAGACTTCTTACTGTCTGGAGGACCACTTCGCCCGGCTTGGATGAAGACTTCTCCCGGCTTCGTTGAGGACTTTGGCCTGGCTTGGATGAAGACATCTCCTGGTAAGTCGATCTTCAGGGGGTTAGTGTTAGGTTTTTTTAAGAGTGTATTGGGTGGGTTTTATTTTTAGGTTAGGGACTTTGGGCCTAACTGCCCTTTTCAGGGCAACGGGGAGCTTAGGTTTTTTTAGATAGTATTTTACTTGGGGGGTTGGTTGTGTGGGTGGTGGGTTTTACTGTTGGGGGGTTGTTTGTATTTTTTTTTCCAGGTGAAAGAGCTGATTACTTTGGGGCAATGCCCCGCAAAAGGCCCTTTAAGGGCTATTGGTATTTTAGTTTAGGCTAGGGGGGGTAATTTGGTTTTTTTTTTTATTTTGATAGGGCTATTAGATTAGGTGTAATTAGTTTAAATATCTTTTAATTTGTTTATTATTTTCTGTAATTTAGTGGGGTTTTTTTTGTACTTTAGCTAATTTAATTTAATTGATTTAATTGTTGTTAATTTAGTTAATTTATTTAGTTATAGTGTAGTGTTAGGTGTTATTGTAACTTAGTGAAAGAGGTACCCTGAGCGCCTACTGAATATGACCCTTGGCTCCAATATGATGACCCCTAGTAGTCAAATAAGGTATGTGTGATATTCAAAAATACATCAGAGCGCCAACTATAGAAGGCTGGGTCTTGTTACACTTATGTATAAAACTCCACAAATTTAAAATTTGATAACAGTTTATTCAATCTAACAACAAGTTCAATATGTTTCAAGAATTAAAAATGGGTACAGTAAAAACTCATGGATCCATGTGGTTAACAATAAATAATTAAAGCAAAAGTTGAAAACAGCATACAGACTTAGTAATTGATAATTTAAATATGTATTTCTTAAAGTTGATAATGTAACAATATTTGAAAATGTAACAATGAATAATAAAAACAAAAGTTGAAAACAACTTGCATACTTGGAAATGGATAATTGGAGTAAGTTTGCTTAAAATTGATAATGTAACAACGAATGTCAATGTGGTTTTGAAACACTAAAAAACACTAAAAGCAACGGTGACCACCCTAATTTGGGCGTCAACAAGATGTGTATGCGACTGTTCCGAAACGAAAATGGATTAGATGCAATTAGCTCAAACTGGGTAAGTTGAGGCAGAAAAATTATTTACAGGTGTGATGGAGCAATATTGGTGAACCGGCACTTCTGACCGGTGAAGGTGCTGGGCAAAAAGAAAAGTTTGCGATGTACCTGTAAATGTATAAGTTACAATAAGTATCTCTGTTGGTTAGGGGTGAATCCTAGGGTTTATAGCAAATCTAATACTTTGGTATATAATATTCCAAATATTTACAAAAACAATTGGGACAGTGTGCGTGAGAAAAAATACAGACAATAAAAATGCAGCTGCAAGAATAGAGCGCTGCAAACAAATTAAACTGCAAAGGGTGTCAGTTCTCAAAAAATGTGGGTGAAGTCACGATTTCAAAAAGTAAACACGGCAAAAAGTTATTTATGACAGTCTATTCTTAACGTGGTGTTCCAAAAAATGTGACGAAACAAGTGCCGGAAAAAATAATAAATAAAAAGTGAGGTTCACAGGTTAAGTGGTTCAAGACTTTAAAACGTTTATAGCAGTTTTTGTTCCAAGAATACAGATATTCCCCAAGAAAGTAGTGTGTGTCACAAAGCGATTCCCATTTCTTATGTGTAGATAGTTCTTGAACAGTGTTTGCGGGTTTATCAGCGTAGATTCAAAAAGTGATTCAAGAGTTATTCCCTCTGTTAAAAGAAATATATAATAGTGTAGATTGCTTTGACTAATATAAATATAAGAGAGCTCCTTGCCAGTCAACGCGTTTCGGTCATACACTGACCTTTCTCAAGACGTTTTTTTTGTTCAAATGGGTCTTTAAATACCCTGTTAATGATAGGTGTGTTTCATGATACCGGAAATGTTTCCTTAGGAGTTCCGGTTCGTCATAGGTGAATTTTCTCTTATATTTAATTAGTTTGTGGTTCAATATATTTGTATATGTAGCTCAAATGTTTCTATGTAATAAATTTTAAAGGTGTTGAGGTTGTATTTCTTAAAAGTATATAGGATTTATCTTGCCGATTTTTCTTTAATTCTATTTGTTATTACGTTCCATCTTTTGGGTGTTGCTTGTCTGGGAGTGTGGCAAATACTGTTTGCTCATTGGTTAGAAAGAGGGTGTGTAAAAGACGCATATCCTGATTGGGTAAAGACAGTCAAAGCCTATATCTTTCTAAAGTATATAGAATTTAGTCTGCCGATCTTTACCGGTTGTTATGATTGCAATGTATTACGTCACTTATATATTATTAATCTGAGAATTATGATAAACAATGATTCCCCATATTTTGAAAAGGTTAGACTATAGACATATATTAGGATTAGGAAGCCTTCAATAGATTACGATCTAGTATGTTTTTAAAAATCATACATCAATTTGTCTATTATTGATTTTTGTTTTGTTTAAACATAAGGACCCATACAGATAACCTCCAACAATACAGATGGTTCAGTATTTGAACGTTTTACCAGTTTATGATTTCGGTTGTCATTATGACATTTTTATAAAAAGGTTTTTATCATGAAAGGTTCAAATGCTTGCCTCTTTATAATTTGCTATTATTTTATAAAAGGCTTAGATGTATTTCTGATCTTCACCTATCTGTGATTTTGTTGATAGTCTCATTTATTTAAAGGGGTTTGCTTCGTAATAAAGGAGGAGGAAAATTTTCTAAATGGAAGCACATTATATTGCGACTCTTTGAGTTTGAGCAATTCTCAGGTTTTTACACTTGATTTGAGTATTCCAGTATCCCTTTTTTGAAAGATATTTGAGAGGACAAGGGAGTGTAAATTTTAAAATGTCTGTCATAGCGGCCAAAGTAAATTTGTTCTTACTGGCATAATAGTTTATCCAAGTTGTATTGCGTTCATCATTGATTCTTAGGGTGTCATTCTTGCTTTGCCTATAAATGAATATGTGGTAGTGATTTTCTATACAGTCCCCCATAACAGCTAGTTTGCTAAAAGGAATGTGTTATTAATGTGAATCTGAATTCGGGTGAGTTATTAAAAGGCAATGGCTCAACTAGCCAAAGTATTATTGGTCTGAGTTAATGAATATTTTTCTCCTAAATTGATATGTATATTTTTATCCTAAGAAGTTCTGTTTTCATCACTAATTCCAACTAGCAGAATGGAAGTGTACTGTGTTTAAATATGTCCTCACTATTGGGAAAATATTTTTAGAAAATCTTTTCTTAGAGAAGTATATATAGAGGAGATGCTGGATTGCAATTATAATGTTGTGCATTGAAAATGTCCATCTCTTATTAGTAAAATAACAGTAACAATAGCTGTAGGGAAAATTGGACAGGAAAAGGATTGATAGATATATGACGGAGTTGAAACCACTTCAAAATAAAAGTGTTTCACGTTATAGTAATTTTTCACCTCGGTTAAGGTGAGATTTTTCATCATATGTAACATAATTTCATGAAAGATTCTTTAGGACGAATCTAGTTTGGGGTACTAGTATGAACAGAGGGAGAAAAACCAAGTACAATAATCAAAGTCATGCCCCAGGGAGAGAGGCAGATCCATATGGTCTCACTTTTGGGAGCCCGATGTTAAGGAAGTTTTAATGGCATCATTTTATCTCGAGGTTTGGAAGATGAGACAGGTTACAAAAAGTTTTTAGAGGCTATCGGAGAAATTTTACAAGTTGGTAGAATGAAGTGTATCTCTTAAGTTGTTAGTTACCCAATTTTGTTTAGTTAAGGTTTAAAAGGTGCAACAGGTCTTCTTTATTGTTTAACCCTCTTGGATACAAACAATCTAGATAGAACATCCATTTTGATTCTTCTGTTAGTAGTTTCCTTTCATGGTTACCCCCTCTCCAATTATTGGGGACTTTTTGTATCCCCAAGTATTTCAGAGATTTAGTGTTTCCATGATGTTTCTTGGAAAAATGCTTATATAGGGGAGTATCCTTATTGAGTTTCTCAATACATAAAAGGTGTTCACGTATTCTGTCCCTTAGTGTTCTGGACGTTTGCCCCCACATACTGGAGCCCACAGGGACATTGGAGTAGGTAAACTATGTTCTTATCTTGACAGCGGATAAGATCATTGATGTTATATTTCTTCCTATTTGTGAAAGGATTGGAATTCGGTGGCTTTCTCCCCACATTTACATGCCTTGCATGTATGGCAAGGGAAAAAACCTCTCACTGTTTTCCCAAATGCATCTCTTATCTCAGGCTGCTTCTTCTTCTGTGTGCTGGGTGCCAGTTTGTTTTTCAGGTTATTGGTCCGTCTATACAAAAATGTAGGTCTTTGGGGTAATTTTTCCACAAGAATGTCATCATCTTTGAGGATGTTCCAATGCTTCCTGAAGATGTTTTCAATAATCTTACTGTTCTCACTGTATTCCGTTATTAAAGGAACATTAAGAATCCCATTGTCTTTACTCAATTTTGTCTTTTCTTTGTATTTGGTTAGATCTTTCATTTCTATTTTTCTGATTTCTTCTATCTTCTGGTCTAATGGTCCTTCCTTATAGCCTCTCTCTAGAAATGTAGCTTTTATTATTTGTGCTTGTTCTTCCCACTTCAATGGATTAGAGCAGTTTTTCTTCATTCTGAGAAGTTGTCCCTTTGGAATATTGTTCTTCCAATTTCTGTGGTGACAACTTGTTTGGTGGACATAGTTGTTGCTGTCCACCTTTTTGAAATAGAGGACCAGGTCCGCACTTGCTGGGCAGGACTCCCAGAAGATCTCTTCCCACTTAGCCATGTAGAGCTTGGCATAGCTGGGCGCGAACCTGGTCCCCATCGCCGTGCCACAGACCTGTCGATAGTATTTTCCGTCATTAGAGAAATAGTTATGATTAAGAATGTAGTCGATACTATCCAGTATGAAATCACATTGTCTTGATGGTAATTCTATGTCTTTTTCTAGATGGAATCTGGCTGCTTTCAGCCCTTCTTTTTGGGGTATACTTGTGTACAGAGCTGTTACTTCACAAGTAACCAGGATGTAGTTATTCTCCCATTTAATATTTTCCAGATTTATTATCTGGGTAGAGTCTCTTAAATAAGAGGGGCGCTCCCTTACGTGTCTTTGTAGGTGTCTGTCCACATATTCGGATAGATTACTACTCAGAGATCCTATCTCTGATATTATCGGTCTCCTTGGGTATTGTACAATTGTACTAATCCATTGAAGTGGGAAGAACAAGCAAAAATAATAAAAGCTACATTTCTAGAGAGAGGCTATAAGGAAGGACCATTGGACCAGAAGAATAGAAGAAATCAAAAAAATTGAAAGGAAAGATCTAACCAAATACAAAGAAAAGACAAAATTGAGTAAAGACAATGGGATTCTTAATGGTCCTTTAATAACGGAATACAGTGAGAACAGTAAGATTATTGAAAACATCTTCAGGAAGCATTGGAACATCCTCAAAGATGATGACATTCTTGGGGAAAAATTACCCCAAAGACCTACATATGTGTATAGACGGACCAATAACCTGAAAAACAAACTGGCACCCAGCACACAGAAGAAGAGATAAGAGATGCATTTGGGAAAACAGTGAGAGGTTTTTTCCCTTGCCATACATGCAAGGCATGCAAATGTGGGGAGAAAGCCACCGAATTCCAATCCTTTCACAATAGGAAGAAATATAAAATCAATGATCTTATCCGCTGTCAAGATAAGAACATAGTTTACCTACTCCATTGTCCCTGTGGGCTCCAGTATGTAGGGCAAACTTCCAGAACACTAAGGGACAGAATACGTGAACACCTTTTATGTATTGAGAAACTCAATAAGGATACTCCCCTATATAAGCATTTTTCCGAGAAACATCATGGAAACATTAAATCTCTGAAATACACGGGGATACAAAAAGTCCCCAATAATTGGAGAGGGGGTAACCATGAAAGGAAACTACTAACAGAAGAATCAAAATGGATCTTCTATCTAGATTGTTTGTATCCGAGAGGGTTAAACAATAAAGAAGACCTGTTGCACCTTTTAAACCTCAACTAAACGAAATTGGGTAACTAACAACTTAAGAGATACACTTCACTCTACCAACTTGTAAAAATTCTCCGATAGCCTCTAAAAACTTTTTGTAACCTGTCTCATCTTCCAAACCTCGAGATAAAATTATGCCATTAAAACTTCCTTAACCTACATCGGGCTCCCAAAAGTGAGACCATATGGATCTGTCTCCCTGGGGCATGACTTTGATTATTGTACTTTGTTTTTCTCCCTCTGTTCATACTAGTACCCCAAACTAGATTCATCCTAAAGAATCTTTCATGAAATTATGTTACATATGATGAAAAAACTCACCTTGACCGAGGTGAAAAATTACTATAAAGTGAAACACTTTTATTTTGAAGTGGTTTCAACTCCGTCATATATCTATCAATCCTTTTCCTGTCCAATTTTCCCTACAGCTATTGTTACTGTTATTTTACTAATAAGAGTTGGACATTTTCAATGCACAACATTATAATTGCAATCCGGCATCTCCTCTATATATACTTCTCTAAGAAAAGATTTTCTAAAAATATTTTCCCAATAGTGAGGACATATTTAAACACAGTACACTTCCATTCTGCTAGTTGGAATTAGTGATGAAAACAGAACTTCTTAGGATAAAAATATACATATCAATTTAGGAGAAAAATATTCATTAACTCAGACCAATAATACTTTGGCTAGTTGAGCCATTGCCTTTTAATAACTCACCCAAATTCAGATTCACATTAATAACACATTCCATTTAGCAAACTAGCTGTTATGGGGGACAGTATAGAAAATCGCTACCACATATTCATTTATAGGCAAAGCAAGAATGACACCCTAAGAATCAATGATCAACGCAATACAACTTGGATAAACTATTATGCTAGTAAGAACAAATTTACTTTGGCCACTATGACAGAAATTTTAAAATTTACACTCCCTTGCCCTCTCAAATATCTTTCAAAAAAGAGATACTGGAATACTCAAATCAAGTGTAAAAACCTGAGAATTGCTCAAACTCAAAGAGTCGCAATATAATGCGCTTCCATTTAGAAAATTTTCCTCCTCCTTTTTTACGAAGCAAACCCCTTTAAATAAATGAGACTATCAACAAAATCACAGATAGGTGAAGATCAAAAATACATCTGAGCCTTTTATAAAATAATAACAAATTATAAAGAGGCAAGCATTTGAACCTTTCATGATAAAAACCTTTTTTAAAAATGTCAGAATGACAACCGAAATTATAAACTGGTAAAACGTTCAAATACTGAACCATCTGTATTGTTGGAGGTTATCTGTATGGGTCCTTATGTTTAAACAAAACAAAAATCAATAATAGACAAATTGATGTATGATTTTTAAAAACATACTAGATCGTAATCTATTGAAGGCTTCCTAATCCTAATATATGCCTATAGTCTAACCTTTTCAAAATATGGGGAATCATTGTTTATCATAATTCTCAGATTAATAATATATAAGTGACGTAATACATCACAATCATAACAACTGGTAAAGATCGGCAGACTAAATTCTATATACTTTAGAAAGATATAGGCTTTGACTGTCTTTATGCAATCAGGATATGCATCTTTTACACACCCTCTTTCTAACCAATGAGCAAACAGTATTTACCACACTCCCAGACAAGCAACACCCAAAAGACGGAACGTAATAACAAATAGAATTAAAGAAAAATCGGCAAGTTAAATCCTATATACTTTTAAGAAATACAACCTCAACACCTTTAAAATGTATTACATAGAAACATTTGAGCTACATATACAAATATATTGAACCACAAACTAACTAAATATAAGAGAAAATTCATCTATGACGAACCGGAACTCTAAAAAGAAACATTTCCGGTATCATGAAACACACCTATCATTAACAGGGTATTTAAAGACCTCTGTTTGAACAAAAAAACAGTCTTGAGAAAGGTCAGTGTATGACCGAAACGTGTTGACTGGTAAGGAGCTCTCTTATATTTATATTAGTCAAAGCAATCTACACTATTATATATTTTTTTTAACAGAGGGAATAACTCTTGAATCACTTTTTGAATCTACGCTGAAAAACCCGCAAACACTGTTCAAGAACTATCTACACATAAGAAATGGGAATCGCTTTGTGACACACACTACTTTCTTGGGGAATATCTGTATTCTTGGAACAAAAACTGCTATAAACGTTTTAAAGTCTTGAACCACTTAACCTGTGAACCTCACTTTTTTATTTTTTATTTTTTCCGGCACTTGTTTCGTCACATTTTTTGGAACAGCACGTTAAGAATAGACTGTCATAAATAACTTTTTGCCGTGTTTACTTTTTTGAAATCGTGAATTCACCCACATTTTTTTGAGAACTGACACCCTTTGCAGTTTAATTTGTTTGCAGCGCTCTATTCTTGCAGCTGCATTTTTATTGTCTGTATTTTTTCTCACGCACACTGTCCCAATTGTTTTTGTAAATATTTGGAATATTATATACCAAAGTATTAGATTTGCTATAAACCCTAGGATTCACCCCTAACCAACAGAGATACTTATTGTAACTTATACATTTAAAGGTACATTGCAAACTTTTCTTTTTGCCCAGCACCTTCACCCGGTCAGAAGTGCCGGTTCACCAATATTGCTCCATCACACCTGTAAACAATTTTTCTGCCTCAACTTACCCAGTTTGAGCTAATTGCATCTAATCCATTTTCATTTCGGAACAGTCGCATACACATCTTGTTGACGCCCAAATTAGGGTGGTCACCGTTGCTTTTAGTGTTTTTTAGTGTTTCAAAACCACATTGACATTCGTTGTTACATTTTCAATTTTAAGCAAACTTACTCCAATTATTCATTTCCAAGTATGCAAGTTGTTTTCAACTTTTGTTTTTATTATTCATTGTTACATTTTCAAATATTGTTACATTATCAACTTTAAGAAATACATATTTAAATTATCAATTACTAAGTCTGTATGCTGTTTTCAACTTTAGCTTTAATTATTTATTGTTAACCACATGGATCCATGAGTTTTTACTGAACCCATTTTTAATTCTTGAAACATATTGAACTTGTTGTTAGATTGAATAAACTGTTATCAAATTTTAAATTTGTGGAGTTTTATACATAAGTGTAACAAGACCCAGCCTTCTATAGTTGATGTGTTATTGTAATTTAGGTTAGGTTTTATTTTACAGGTACTTTTGTATTAATTTTAGCTAGGTAGTTATTAAATAGTTAATAACTATTTAATAGCTATTCTACCTAGCTAAAATAAATATAATATTGCTGTAAAATAATAATAAACCCTAAGCTAGCTACAATGTAACTATTAGTTATATTGTAGCTATCTTAGGGTTTATTTTACAGGTAAGTATTTAGTTTTAAATAGGAATTATTTAGTTAATGATAGGAATATTTATTTAGATCTATTTAAATTATATTTAAGTTAGTGGGTGTTAGGTTTAGAGTTAGACTTAGGTTTAGGGGTTAATAACTTTAATATAGTGGCGGTGACATTGGGGGCGGCAGATTAGGGGTTAATAAATGTAGGTAGGTGGCGGCGATGTTAGGGACAGCAGATTAGGGGTTAATAATATTTAACTAATGTTTGCGAGGCGGGAGTGCAGCGGTTTAGTGGTTAATATATTTATTATAGTGGCGGCGACGTTGGGGGCGGCAGATTAGGGGTTACTAAGTGTAGGTAGGTTGTGGCGACATTGGGGGCGCAGATTAGGGTTTAATAAACATAATGTAGGTGTCGGTGATGTTGGGGGCAGCAGATTAGGGGTTCATAAATATAATGTAAGTGGCGGCGGTGTCCGAAGAGGCAGATTAGGGGTTAATAATTTTATTATAGTGTTTGCGATGCGGGGGGGGGGGGCTCGGTTTAGGGGTTAACAGGTAGTTTATGGGTGTTAGTGTACTTTTTAGCACTTTATTTATGAGTTTTATGTTACAGCGTTGTACCATAAAACTCCTAACTACTGACTTTTAAATGCGTTAGGGATCTTGACAGGGTAGGGTGTACCACTCACTTTTTGGCCTCCCAGGACAGATTCGTAATATGGAAGTCCCATAGAAAAAAGACTTTACGAAGTTTACATAAGTCATTTTGCGGTAAGGCCAAAGAAGTGTGCGGTACACCTAAACCTTCAAGACTCGTAATACCAGCGGGTGTAAAAAAGCAGCGTTAGGACCTCTTAACGCTGCTTTTTTACCCTAACGCACAACTCGTAATCTAGCCGATTGTTATTCCATACTCACAAAAAAGCCCTTCTTCTTCACCCTATTGTGAGAGGCCTCACTTATTAAAGATCCACATCCATGATTTTAACTTCCCATCTAGTCATTGGGCTAGATTCCTTACAGCTTTGCTTGGTCTACAAAATGCTCCTGCAAGGTCTACTGGCTATGAGATAGTATTTGTAAGATTAATTAAAAAAAATATTCAATTGAAAGTCTTGTACCCGTCTAAGGGGTGCTTATTTCTGATTATTTAAGTATAATGTACATTGTAAATGCCTTTATTATAATTAGTATTCCCAACTACATTGCTTTATATAAAATATAAATTATTAAATCTAAAGTGAATAAAATGCTGAATAATTTGATTATTTTATTATAACTTATAAAAATGTGTGTTTTAGTATATGTGGAATTTGTATTTTGTATTGTATATAAAGCAGTGTAAATCCACAAAGTTTGGTTTAGCTTACCTTACAAAAAGTTTAAATACATCTTTGGAAGTGCGGCCAATAAGAACAAATAGTTGCAAATAAACAACACATTTTAAAATGCTCCAAAAAAATGGCTTAAAAAAAACACCTATGCTTTTATATTAAAATTGGGATCTTAGTCATACAATATGGACTTATTCTGGTTAACCAGTCTCCAATTTACAAGGTGTCCTAATGTTGACTGGTCCTAACACTACAGTACTTTGGCTTTATGGGCTGAATCATTCCTGCTTTTTCTCTTTACAATACAATGAGACTCTCTGGCTTTATATATACAACTCCATTACACTGTCATGAGTACACCTGAGCTTGGGTGGCGTGCTTAACCAATGGAAGATGGTCAGTCTCCCTTTTTTCATAAACCTCTTGAAAGTGTTTTGAGCATTTTTTTCTGGCCTCCTTAGCAGCCTTTGTTGTGACCAGTCTTAGGCCTTAAATAAATGAGCTTCGGCACTGATCTAAGCAAATACTGGAAAACATTCACAAAAGCCCTCATCTTCTTCACCTTTTCATATTTTGTTCTAAGCATTTGATTTACTAGAAGCCACAGGTGAATAACACTAGAAAAATTGGTTTGTATAAGGGCTAGAGAATCTTGAAAGGTCAGGGAAACTGGTAAAGGTGGAAATTAAACGCAACTGCATGAGCGCAAACTAAATATGCGCTCGTCATTTTAGAGCAACTGAAGTCCTCGCATAAAAGGTTAGAGCTAAATAAAAAGTTGCACCAAATACAACATAAATAGATTAACAATATTAAATAATGTGTAATCTGTACTTTAACATATGACTTGTCAGCACAATGAATAATGAACCCTCTCGTTCTCTGCTGGACAGATGGGAAATACAAGTAAACCAATTACATACTAACCAAGTCCTAAGTTGCAGCTCAGTCTGATCCTGTTGGGATCCCTCGCAAAAAAACGATATCAGTAAAACCTCCGACTCACACACTGATAGCAGCCAAGACCGGAGTAGTCTCGGGAAGTCTGGCACCTCTGTGGGGATTGCTAATAATCCTAGTAAGCCGGACAACCTAGATATGTACAGTCCTGCCAAGGTCTCTGAACATCAGGTGTAAACATCGACATAGGTACTATATATACAGTGTTAGCTACCGACGTTGACTGGCTATACTCCGCAAGATATTCAGCCCAAATTCTAGGTCAGTGTATCCTGGTCAAGGGGACTGCTTATAACCTTGTGGTCCTACCAATAGAGTCACCGGATGACTGGAGAACACACTTAGACAGAACATCTGTCTCAAGATGGCAAATTTGGGATTCTACGATGTGTGGGAGAACTGGAATTGGTTAAGTCCATACAATTTTCATTTTCCCCTATATAATATACAGGGGACATGCTTGTGCATTATAAGGAACTTTTTTGTTTTATTGTGGACAATGTAAAGATTGTTTTGTCACTAATTAGGGTTGCTGTTGTTTGCTTCAACCTGTCTCTGTGCATAAGAATTTCTAATAGGTAGGCTGTCTGTTTTGATAACCTAACTTAGTATGCTGATTAGAGGTGGTTCACCTAATTACTAACTGAGATGCACTATATACATAAGCCTATTGAATTCATATTAAGGTAATCTTTTATCACTTAAACTCATGACAGGTTTCTAAATAAAGCTGTCTGTGTAGTATACTATTAGCGGAAGTACTGTTTAAAAGCTGATCTTATAATGTCACTTGTATCTCCCTCTGTTTCTTTGCTATATAAAAAAAGTATTATTCCTCATGTTTAGTTGATGTATGAGACCCATAGTTTCTAGCGGTATAGAGATACACTCCCATGATATTTAACTGATCTTCACTACATTCTAGGTTTTAATTTGAGAGGTCTAGACAGCTGGGTCAACCTAGTCTCTACCCTTCTATTTGACCAATTGCTCCACTTTCTGCGGCCGAGACAGCGGGCATAGTTAACATGTTTGGAGAGGTTGAATATAAGGAATGGAGAAGAAAGTGCAAATTAATCCAATACAGTCATCACTAATAACTCCTTAACAACTAATCTAAACACCAATGAATTACCTTCCCCATCTGTCCCTCCTATGAAAAACCATTCTAAAAATACTGAGAGTTTTTTAGATGTAGGTTAAGGATCAGAAACAGACACAGAAGAAGGGGTAGATCCATTTCAAATAAGAAAAAAACAACAATACAAGAATCCCGAACGGGAAACCAGCAGTACAAAACAAAGAAATCAGACTCAACAACTAACCGTCATCAGTTTATCTCAATATACACTAACAGACAACCATCATTCTGTTTTATCTGAAGGAATATCCTTCTGTCCCACAAACAGATTAAATAAGTTTGAGATGATCAAAGATATTAACCTATATGTAAGGAAATTAATTCTAAAAAAAGTTTATGCATTAAAATCTGATCATGACAAGTATGTCTGGACTGAGGATGAATTAAGTACAATTAAAGACCCAGAATCTTTGTTACAAGACAATAAGGGATCAAAAGTACCACAAGTGCAAGTTCAATCGAAATGTCAAGATAAGATCCAAAACAAATCACATTTTACTCCTAATATATCTGAATTCCATAATATATATATGTTTAATCAAATTGTCTGTGACAAAATAAACCAACACATAAAAATACAAATAATCTAACTCATGCATAATACAAGGCTTTACAAGAAATACAATCATGGGAAGATTTCATCATAAAAGGATCAGATAAAGGTGTAAACATTGTTATCTGGCCAATAATTATGTACTTGGAAGAAGCTAATAAACAACTCGGTGATCCTCAATGTTACAAAAAACTGATATTCAATCCCATTGCAACATTCTAAAAATCATACAATGATCCAATTGACAGAGTCAGACAGGAAAACATTATAACCAACAAAGAAAAATCTATCTTAGTCAAACAAATCCAAAAACAGCCACTTTATACTTGACAGCTAAGGTTCATAAGAACATCCATAACCCTCATGGAAGACCTATTGTCTCAGGGAATAGGTGTCTAACAGAAAAGGCAAGTCAGTATGTGGACAACAGACTTAGGAAATCTGTTGAACAACTGTCCTCATATGTAAGAGATACTACAGAAGTATTACAACGCTTGTATGGTTTATGTCTTAAAAAAGATACATGGCTAGTAACGGTCGATGTAGAATGGCTGTACACGAGCATTGAACACACCTTAGGGATGAATGCAGTTAAATACTATCTCGAAATTAATACCACTGAATCCAAGGAACACAATCAAGTCATACTTGATCTACTTCATTTTGTGCTAAAACACAATTATTTTGTCTTTAATGAGAGATATTATTTGCAGACAAGAGGGACAGTGATGGGTACATCATGTGCCCCCACATATGCCAATCTGTTTCTTGGGTGGTGGGAAAAAGAATTTGTTTTCTCTGATAAGAATGTTCATTACTGTAATAATATCCCCATGTGGATTTGTTACATTGAAGATATCCTATTTATCTGGGAAGGTTCAGAAAAAGTATTAAAATCATTTCTTGAATAACTCAATAATAATCAACTAAAAATTCGCAAAAATTAGACATTCCAACTGGAAACTGATCTTTACTGTAAAAGTAAGACTACCAACTCTATCTAACATCACACAAGTGCACATACTCCTATTACTTTGAGATCCCTTCCAGTAGCAGAATTTTTACGTACTCGACGTAAATGCTCATCAATAGAAACATACAACTCAAGAGCAACTGAATTAGAACTCAGATTGAGAGACAGAGGATACAGTAAAAGAAGCCTCAAAAAAGCAAAATACAGAGCACTACACCCCCCCCCCCCCCAGAACATAGCTCCTACAAACTAAAACCAAACTAAAGGATAGTGAAACCAGACTGGTCACCACTTTCAATCCTCAAATGCCAGATATAAAGAAGATTATACAAGAATCATTGCACTTCTTAAAAGCTGATTCTGATTTAGGATCCATTTTAGGAGAAAAAGTATCCATTTGCTATAAAAGATCTACCAACATAAAGGACAAACTGGTGAAAAGCCACTTTGTAAAGAAAAAACCTACTACATTATTGTCTGCCACATATCCATGAAGAAACTGTGTTTAGTTTACTGCAAACACATCACTCAGACAAATACTTTCAAAGACAAATTTGGAAATATACAGCATATTCAAGACTACATTATGTGCAATACAAGTGGAATAATATACACACTGACATGTGGATGTGAGTTGTACTACATAGGTATGTCTACACAGCCTATGAAAAAGAGATTAGGAGAACACCTTAGTAATATTAAAAATGCGGAGTGAGATATACAAGGCAAAAAAATCACAAATGTAGCAAAACATTTTCTCATGAAACATAATTCCAATTCTAGAGAACTTTCATGCATTGGGCTACAAAAAATCTCATTGGGAATAAGAGGCGGAGATATAGAAGAAGCCTTATTACAAGCAGAATGTAAATGGTTTAAATGAGAACAATAATTACTATGGCCCAGATTACGAGTTTTGCGTTAGAGGCTATGCGGTGCTAACGAGCAGTTTTCCCTCACCGCTCACTTACCTACAGCGGTGGTATTATGAGTTTTCAGAAACCCGTCGTTAAAAGACAAGAAGTGAACATTGAGCAAAATTTTGCTCATTACAGCACTCTAATACCAGTGCTGCTTAAGTCAGAGGTGAGCGGGTCGTACATGATCGTGCACGATTTCCCCATATGAATTAACGGGGAGAGCCGGCTGAGAAAAAGTCTAACACCTGCAAAAAAGCAGCGTAAAACTCCTTAACGCAGCCCCATTGATTCCTATGGAGAAATAAAATTTATCTCTACACCTAACACCCTAACATGAACCCCGAGTCTAAACACCCCTAATCTTACACTCATTAACCCCTAATCTGCAGCCCCCGACATCGCAGACACCTACATTATATTATTAACCCCTAATCTGCCGCTCCGGACAACGCCGCCACCTACATTATATTTATGAACCCCTAATCTGCTGCCCCCAACATCGCCGACACCTATATTATATTTATTAACCCCTAATCTGCCGCCCCAATGTCGCTGCAACCTACCTACACTTTTTAACCCCTAATCTTCCGCCCCCAACGTCGTCACCACTATAATAAACATATTAACCCCTAAACCGCCACACTCCTGCCTCACAAACAATAGTTAAATTTTATTAACCCATAATCTGCTGTCCCTAATATCGCCACCACCTACCTACATTTATTAACCCCTAATCTGCCGCACCCAACGTCGCCGCCACTATATTAAAGTTATTAACCCCTAAATCTAAGTCTAACCCTAAACCTAACACCCACTAACTTAAATATAATTTAAATAAATCTAAATAAATATTCCTATCATTAAATAAATTATTCCTATTTAAAACTAAATACTTACCTGTAAAATAAACCCTAAGCTAGCTACAATATAACTAATAGTTACATTGCAGCTAGCTTAGGGTTTATTTTTATTTTACAGGCAAGTTTGTATTTATTTTAACTAGGTAGAATAGTTATTAAATAGTTATTAACTATTTAATAACTACCTAGCTAAAATAAATACAAATTGACCTGTAAAATAAAACCTAACCTAAGTTACAATAACACCTAACACTACACTATAATTAAATAAAATAACTAAATTAAATACAATTACCTAAATTAAATTAAATTAGCTAAAGTACAAAAACAAACACTAAATTACAGAAAATAATAAACAAATTACAGATATTTAAACAAATTACACCTAATCTAATAGCCCTATTAAAATAAAAATGCCCCCCCCAAAATAAAAAAAACCTAGCCTAAACTAAACTACCAATAGCCCTTAAAAGGGCCTTTTGCGGGGCATTGCCCCAAAGTAATCAGCTCTTTTACCTGTAAAAAAAAATACAAACAACCCCCCCAACAGTAAAACCCACCACCCACACAACCAACCCCCAAAATAAAATACTATCTAAAAAAACCTAAGCTCCCCATTGCCCTTTAAAGGGCATTTGGATGGGCAGTTAGCTCTTTTGCAGGCCCAAAGTCCCTAACCTAAAAATTAAACCCACCCAATACACCCCTAAAAAAACCTAACACTAACCCCCTGAAGATCGACTTACCGGAAGAAGTCTTCATCCAAGCCGGGCTGAAGTCCTCAACAAAGCCGGGAGAAGTCTTCATCCAAGCCGGGCGAAGTGGTCTCCAGACGGGCAGAAGTCTTCATCCAGACGGCATCTTCTATCTTCATCCATTCGGCGCGGAGCGGGTCCATCTTCAAGACATCCGGCGCGGAGCATCCTCTTCCAACAAAGTCTTCTTACTAAATTACGGTTCCTTTAAGTGACGTCATCCAAGATGGCATCCCTTAGATTCCGATTAGCTGATAGAATTCTATCAGCCAATCGGAATTAAGGTAGAAAAAATCCTATTGGCTGATGCAATCAGCCAATAGGATTGAAGTTAAATCCCATTGGCTGATTGGATCAGCCAATAGGATTCAGTTTGCATTCTATTGGCTGATTGGAACAGCCAATAGAATGCGAGCTCAATCCTATTGGTTGATTGGATCAGCCAGTAGGATTGAACTTCAATCCTATTGGCTGATTGCATAAGCCAATAGGATTTTTTCTACCTTAATTCCGATTGGCTGATAGAATTCTATCAGCCAATCGGAATCTAAGGGATGCCATCTTGGATGACGTCACTTAAAGGAACCGTCATTTAGTAAGAAGACTTTGTTGGAAGAGGATGCTCCGCGCTGGATATCTTGAAGATGGACCCGCTCCGCGCCGGATGGATGAAGATAGAAGATGCCGTCTGGATGAAGACTTCTCCCGGCTTGGTTGAAGACTTCTCCTGGTAAGTCGTTCTTCAGGGGGTTAGTGTTAGGTTTTTTTAAGGGTGTATTGGGTGGGTTTTATTTTTAGGTTAGGGACTTTGGGCCTGCAAAAGAGCTAACTGGTAGTTTAGTTTAGGCTAGGTTTTTTTTTATTTTGGGGGGGCTTTATTATTTTAATAGGGCTATTAGATTAGGTTAATTAGTTTAAATATCTGTAATTTGTTCATTATTTTCTGTAATTTAATGTTTTTTTTTTTGTACTTTAGCTAATTTAATTTAATTTAGGTAATTGTATTTAATTTAGTTATTTTATTTAATTATAGTGTAGTGTTAGGTGTTAGTGTAACTTGTCAGATATGAAGAAAAAACTTATAAGCGAGTCAGCCAGTGTAAAAGTTAAAATATAACTTTTATTGGAAAATAATAAAAATAAACATCTAAGTGTCCTGAGGCTAGTGCAACACCAGTCTTACATGTTTCAGCATTACGCCTTCCTCATAGACTGTGCTGCACTAACCTTAACAGCCTAATTAAATACACATGAGGAACACTGATGTCGTATACATAGAAATAATTAACCCTTTAACAATTGAAGATTTACTTCCCTTAGGCAATGTTTTTAGTATCACAGAGTTGAAATCGCTGTTTAACAAATGATAAAAGAGAATATAGGCACCAAAAAACAATGATATATTTATAACAGAAGCAGTTTACCTATATATCTTAGGGCTCAAAACATATATCAATTGAAGATTTACTTCCTTTAGGCAATGTTTTAGTATCACAGAGTTGAAATCGCTGTTTAACAAATGATAACAGAGAACATAGACACCAAAAAACAATGATATATTTATAACAGAAGCAGTTTGCCTATATATCTTAGGGCTCAAAACATATATCAGAGTAAAAAGGAGAAAAACATTGGAAACTCTTATATGTATTCCTAATTAAGTTATATTTTGCTTTCTACCTATATAAGGCAATTATTGCTCTATCAATATTAACAGTCTAGGTCATATTAGGAACATTGCTCTGAAAAGAATATATACCTTACTGTACTTGCTAATATGTACACCATGAATATCCTGAAGGCCTAAAGTGGCAGATTATAGAGCATGTTCCCAGGAGAGGTGGCAACAGAGATATGTTGCTTCAAAAAAGTGAAGCTTTTTGGATATTTAAATTAAAGACGAGAGCCCCAGGAGGTCTTAACATTCAGACTGACCTCATTCATTTTTGGGAATAGAGATGTACAGTAATTGATTATTTTTAACTGTGCATCATTATTATTTTTAACCATGCTATGTCATATGTATCTCTTCTTTCATAGAGGTTCATAACATGATATAACATCATTATAGTATCCTTTATTTTGAACCTACTTTTGTAGTCTGTCATTTCAGAATAGGGTTTATGAAAAGATGATATTATATTTTGGTATAGAATAACAGAGTGCTCTCATATTTATATTCATATAAGATTATAATTTCTGAATAGTTTATGCACAGCTGCTAGTAAGATATATATTCTTTTCAGAGCAATGTTCCTAATATGACCTAGACTGTTAATATTAGTAGAGCAATAATTGCCTTATATAGGTAGAAAGCAAAATATAACTTAATTAGGAATACATATAAGAGTTTCCTATGTTTTTCTCCTTTTTACTCTGATATATGTTTTGAGCCCTAAGATATATAGGTAAACTGCTTCTGTTATAAATATATCATTGTTTTTTGGTGTCTATGTTCTCTTTTATCATTTGTTAAACAGTGATTTCAACTCTGTGATACTAAAACATTGCCTAAGGGAAGTAAATCTTCAATTGATATATGTTTTGAGCCCTAAGATATATAGGTAAACTGCTTCTGTTATAAATATATCATTGTTTTTTGGTGTCTATGTTCTCTTTTATCATTTGTTAAACAGTGATTTCAACTCTGTGATACTAAAACATTGCCTAAGGGAAGTAAATCTTCAATTGTTAAAGGGTTAATTATTTCTATGTATATGACATCAGTGTTCCTCATGTGTATTTAAGTAGACTGTTAAGGTTAGTGCAGCACAGTCTATGAGGAAGGTGTAATGCTGAAACATGTATGACTGGTGTTGCACTAGCCTCAGGACACTTAGATGTTTATTTTTATTATTTTCCAATAAAAGTTATATTTTAACTTTTACACTGGCTGACTCGCTTATAAGTTTTTTCTTCATATCTGACAATTGGATTGGGAATCCTCCCTGCAGTTTGCAGCACAGTGTTTTCTTTGATACTAGTAGGAGAGCGGGCGGAGCAAATTTCAGTGTGAGACACTGACTGAATAGTGTGCAGCAGTTTGGAGCTCAGAAGTGCCTACGTACCCTATCAAGCAAGAGACCAGCGGCTATCAAGTTGTGACCTGGATGCCGAGGAGTGACTAGTAAGTCTTTTATACCGGCAGGTCTATGAATAGTTGTGAGCTGACTCTGTGGCATCTTTGGATTAGATATATGGAGTGGCAGTGCGCTTTTTAAAGGGATATTGCTTTGTTGTGGATTAGTGTAACTTAGGTTAGGTTTTATTTCACAGGTACTTTTGTATTTATTTTAGCTAGCTAGTTATTAAATAGTTAATAACTATTTAATAACTATTCTACCTAGTTAAAATAAATACAAACTTGCCTGTAAAATAAAAATAAACCCTAAGCTAGCTACAATGTAACTATTAGTTATATTGTAGCTAGCTTAGGGTTTATTTTTTAGGTAAGTATTTAGTTATTTTTTTTTATTTATTTTTTATTTGAGGTTTAAAATAAGGCATACATGGAGTATATAATAGTATTTACACAATAAAAATTTTGGAAAACAAACAATGTAAGGCATAGCATTATAGATTGGCGATATGCATTCCAAGAAGAAGTAAAAAAAGAAGAGGGCACAACAAGTATATAGTATACCAAATATGTTATATACCTCCATTATGAAAAATGAGGCCACTTTTGGACCTCCAATCTATATGAACATGCTATTGGAGGTAAGTACCAACTAAGGAGACCACTTTTGGATCTCAACTGAATCACCTCATTTTCTTTCTATACAGTAACTTAAGCAGAGTCAAATATAAACATAATAAGAATAACAATAAAAACAACACAGAGGGAGCCTTCTTCTATAGTAAAATATAACATCTGGTTATTGCTAGTATATACTTTGTTTAAGAGGGCCATCTAGTTAGCCTTGAAAATCAACCTAGCAATATTGGGAGCTATATTATGCAAGTGGCTCTTAAAGAAGGAGTACTGTACCCCAAAGGGCATGTAAAATATATTTACCAAACAATCAGGTTTTTAAATATGCATAGTAGGACACCCCTCCGGGAGCTGGCTATATTCTCAGATAACATGACATAGAGTTAATATAGTGTGAGGTTGGCAGCATATTTGTTTTGTGCCTACTGATTAGCCTAAGGTTTTATATATATTAGCATTGTGATACTCATTTGGACCTATCCTTTCTAGCAATATAAATAAAACTCCATCAACATATTGTATCAGCTCATTTAGATCAAGTGGACAATAACTTGAGAGTATTATGTCACCATAGCAGTTGGTGGTTAAGGTTGCATTTCAAGCTTACTAAGATATTAAGAAGCCTGCTGGGAAATAGATACCTCTGATGGAGATAATAAATAGCTTGGTGACTAGAGCCTTAGACGAAAGCATTGAGTATGTAGCTAGTAGTCTAGATATATTATATTGACATATCAGTAGGAGGTATAGGCTAACTATATTCTAACATAAAGTCTCAAACGGCTCAAGTAAAAACATGACGTTTCGGGGTCAGTAGTGATTATGATTAAGGGCTACTGAGCCCGAAACGTCATGTTTTTACCTCCAGGTACTAATAAAATTTGAAAGATTAACTATTGTGGTGCTGTTGGACTTTCTTATATTCTAACATAACATAGGCTCAGTACAACCAGCTGGGCATAGACAACTCAAGAGGAAACAGTAAGTAACAAGATCCTAGCCCTGAATGGAATTAGTGTGATGACCAACAAATGCATATAAATGTACATAAAAGGTTGACTTTGCCCCATAGTAAGAATAGCATTTTTTTTTTTATAAAAGAAAAACTATAATGCTATAGGGGTTTATATAGAAAATTATGTGTGCACATATTTATAGCCCCCACAGTTACAGCAATCTATTAATAAGTTGGGGTCTAGCAAAAGTAACTGTCCTATCAATTAACCCACACAATCAATGTCTATCGGCTTAAAGTTCACTCAGTTGTGGGCACAAATTCTTACCAGTCCCAGCATACACAGCTTACCCGATACCAAGTTTTACTAGAGTCAGATGGTATGTAGTGGGAGAATTGCCATAATATTGAAAGTCCCTTTGAGTAATGACAGCACTCTCAGACTGGGAGTCTTTGCCAGTGTGTGGTACTAGTGTCTTAGCTGCTCCGCTCCAAATCGCAATCCGTGCAACAGGGAACCACGGATCCTGCCTGCCAGCGGTTACAGTCTTAACTGGAGCTCTTTGATAAGTAGTGAAGTTACTCCGATGCCACTGGATGCTCTCTTGTACCGGTAGAGTGTTTTCAGTCCAATTGTGTCCCTGTACTTGCGATGTTGGTGCTGTAGCTTTAACGCTCCGCGCTACAGGTTGCTCAGTAGGCGACACCAAATCTTGCTTATTGCTGTTGGGTATGTTTATTAGGCCATCTCCTCCTCCTTCAGTCACAGCTTGCTTGAATTGGGTAGATTGTTGGGGGGAAAGTATGGCACTAATCTTAGCCGCAACTCGGTCAAGGCGCCACTTGATCTGAGAAGCGCCCACGTGTACTATCCCCTCCATTTGTTTCCCCATTCTTCACTGTGGACACAGAATGTTTAATACCGCTTTGCACTGCAACTGCCCGTAGGTCATCCCATGCAGTGGACAATGAATGGAGCAGACTCGCAAAGTGCTCATCCAGCAAGCGGGTCACGGTATCAAGCGTCAAGGTAGTATTAGGCGCCATCTGATCAGTTTTCTGAACGAATGTGCTATAAAACTGTGGTTTAAGTGTGTCTTGCGTACAGCTCCCCTAGTAACATCCCATATAGGGGTATTTTGAAGCAGTGTTAAACAGTTGCTTTGTAACCCAGTTTCCTGGGGGAGGTATAATGCGGCAGCCCTGGCCATGCAGACGGTCGGCCTTGCAGAAGGTAACTATCACTTTGTGGCACAGCTAAAGAACATAGGTGATCAGCACTCTCGATGTGGATTTGTACTTCAAATTGTCACAGGCTATTGCAGAGCAACGTTTTGCTATGTTTTAGATGAATATCTTGCAATTAAGGCTTTTAAAGACAATTAAAGCCAGGAGCTCCACAAAAAATGCGTCCTGGCGCTTCAACCATAGGCTCCGACCCCAAGTATTTAGTTTTAAATAGGAATAATTTATTTAATGATAGGAATATTTATTTAGATTTATTTAAATTTTATTTAAGTTAGTGGGTGTTAGGTTTAGGGTTAGACTTAGATTTAGGGGTTAATAACTTTAATATAGTGACGGCAGATTAGAGGTTAATAAATGTAGGTAGGTGGCGGCGATGTTAGGGACGGCAGATTAGGGGTTAATAATATTTAACTAATGTTTGCGAGGCGGGAGTGCGGTGATTTAGGGGTTAATATGTTTATTATGTTGGGGGCGGCAGATTAGGGGTCAATAAATATAATGTAGGTGTCGGCGATGTTGGGGGCAGCAGATTAGGGGTTCATAAATATAATGTAGGTGGCGGCGGTGTCCGGAGCGGCAGATTAGGGGTTAATAATTTTATTATAGTCATATAAAACAAAACAAAAAATAAATTTTGCGTGACTTGGAAGGGATCAATTCTAATTATACATATAAGTGTTTATCTCCTAAGTCGACCTCAATAGAGGATCTTAATGATTTATCTATTTATGATGAAGAACAACAAGTCATCCATTCAAATTTTAAGAGAAAATCAAGTTTCTACCCAATAGGAACTCAGGGGGATCAATTACCGGTATTCACTAAATTGGTTACGGATGATTTAGAAAAAGCCTTTAAACATAATAAATCAGTGATGAATAAATATGTAGACAACCTCAGTACTTTAGAACGAAAGTCTCTTAAGAACTTGATGGATAATAGGAGCATAGTTATTTGGAGAGCTGATAAAGGTGGTAGGATTGTCATCCAGGACAGGGTTGATTATCTGGGTGAGGCATATCGTTTGCTACAAGATGCTTCTACCTATTGTGAACTGGATGTGGACCCCACTGTCAAATATGTGAGAGATCTAAAAAACATGCTGTGTAAAGCGAAAGATAGATCTATTATTTCTAATGAGGAGTATCTATTTCTTCTGGAAACTTCTCCTAGGACCTCAGTTTTTTATCACTTTCCGAAAGTCCATAAGGACCCCCACAACCCTCCGGGTAGGCCCATTGTTTCTGGAATTGATTCTTTATGTTATCATCTATCCCAATATGTAGATTTTTATTTACAGCCGGTTGTACTGAAAACTAGGGCTTACCTTAGAGACAGTACTCAGGTAATTACTATTTTTGAGAGTATCCACTGGGAACCAAATTATTGGTGGATAACTTGTGATGTTACTTCACTTTATACCTGCATTCCCCATGATGTGGGGAGTAAGGCAGTTGATAAAGAACTTCAAAGATGGACTATCCCTGATGCCCATAGTAAATTCATTATAGAATCTATATTGTTCATTCTTGAACATAATTACTTTGTGTTTGAAAAAAAGTATTACAGACAAATCAAAGGGACGGCAATGGGGACAACATTCACACCCTCATATGCTAACCTTTATGTCAATGATTATGAAAATGAATATATCTGGTACAATAATCCCTTTCATGAAAATATAATGCGGTACGGCGTTGTACCATAAAACTCTTAACTACTGACTTTTAAATGCGTTCTGACTCTTGACGGGGTAGGGTGTACCGCTCACTTTTTGGCCTCCCAGGACAGACTCGTAATACCGGCGCTATGGAAGTCCCATAGAAAAAAGACTTTACAAAGTTTCAGTAAGTCGTTTTGCGGTAAGGCCAAAGAAGTGTGCGGTACACCTATACCTGCAAGACTCATAATAGCAGCGGGCGTATTAAAGCAGCGCTAGGGCCTCTTAGCACTTCTTTTTTACCCTAACGCACAACTCGTAATCTAGCCGTTAGTTTTCTTACTGAAATAAATATCATTAATAATCTCAAGCAGTAAACCTAATTTATCATTAGACTTACTATATAAAACAATGATATGTATACACCTAAAAATACAATAAACAGTGACATAATAATCGAGCATCACAGACTGGATAGCAATATGATATATACAGACTATGCATAATAGTTCATATGGACAATATTGATAAGATAACATAGGATAAATACTGCAATTTTCAGGAGTAACTTTAGGAATAACTATTAATATTTCACTTTTTTAATATGTTTATAATACTCTCACAGTGACATTAAACACTGCAACACTATTACTAACTTTAAAAATCAAAATATACCTAGGATTTTGATTCTATTTTCTTTTATTAATAGCATGCGTTATATTTTAAAATTGATTATTTTGTACTTATATATAGTAATTGTATCACTTACACATACATGATTCTCTATACATCAGTATATTATTACAATCAAATCGCAATATATCCAAATGTCACAAATGAGTACAAGTACAGAAACCTATCACAGAACACTATCACATTGCCATATTAACCTCAGTATAATTTATCCCCTTATAACAATATTCTGCAGTTATCTTTTACAACTTATCTCACCTCTATTAATATCAGATTATCAAATATAAGAGGCATAATATTGTTTATATAATACTATGTACAATAGATTCCAATAGATCAGAATTGTATCCAATGACATAAGCCAATGGTCTGACTGACACACAGCAGGACCAATCAGAAACCTCGATTTACGCTTAACTTGATAAACATACTATTTAGCACTTCCACGATGTATAAACATACTATTATTATTCCACAACTAAGCGAAATAGATTGGAAGTATATATAATCACTCATTCTACAAGGAATTTGTATCTTCCAAACGACACCGTATTACAACCAATCAGATCGTCTTAAATTGATTGACAGCTATAATATCCAATGACGGACAGCAAGACCCAATAAAAGACTGTGAGATATTCAACTCTGCGCGTCAGTGGCGTTGTTATCTTTGTTTTGTCTTGTTTTAATAGCTAAATGGGGGGGGGGGGTTATACCTAGTACTTAAGAGGGGAGATTGAGAGCGGTAATAATTGGCAATAGTTGTTGGCAATACCCTAAGGTCTGGTGGTGAATTTGGTATCGTGAATTTAATCCACACCAGTGATAGTACCTCAGTACAAAGATACAATTGCCATATCGACTTATACCTGGGAAACTTTGCTCATCATTTGATTAATCTCCTCTTATTTATTCAAACCCATTTATGTGGTTTTATATTTTCTTAATTTCATATATCTCAATTAAAAGTAAAGTTTTAATTATTTGTGACACCTATTCTATTTTCAATTCAGTGAGTGCATTATGTGTATTCTTTTTTTCAGTCTCTTACTGAATATTTGTTGTTAAGTATATTTAATACACTGCACCCCATATCAGATAAGCTACTATACAAACCTCTGTGTAATAAAGTATACGGAAGACGTGATTATAGTTAAATTCAGTAGTACCATTGGTATCTGTTTTCTCCTGTTAAATATCAGGAATATCAGCTTACCTATACCAATTTTTGGAATTCTAACTTTACTTTCCTGTAGAACGCAGCTCCATTCCAACAGAGGTGAATTCCTACATATTCCCCCTGCTCTGTTTATTTAAAACAGTAACTTAATCTTTATTACTAAGGGGTTAAATGATCTTTTTCTTAAAATGATTGTTCCCCTTTATTGGTACCACCTACTAAGCTAGTCTATGACCACTGACTATTAACCTAATTCTTTGCAACAACCTACAACTTGAAAAGTTAGAGACAAAACTAGTGCATGGAGCATATGTGAGGGGAACGTCATAAGGGAGGGGCTGCTGGGAGAGAACAAAGGGTGATCTAGGTGTGCCAGGTGGGGGTTGAGGCAGAGATAAGGAGAGCAGGCTTTGGTCAGGAGTAAGGACGGGGTGGAGCTGGAGGTAAAGGTGTTATAAGGAAGGGGACTGCAGGAGGGAGTCACTAACCTTTTTTCTTTGTTTGGGAAATAACTTTGGATGTTGTAAGCTCAATCATTGCTAAATTGCTGCTGGTAACGTATAAATTTGTACTACTGCTTAAGCTTTCTTGATAGCAATAGCTTAGCCGAAGCTGTGATTTAAATGTGTATTGTTATGTCTATAAATTTATATTAAATATATTAGTGTATCCTATATAATATTACACTAGCATTTGTGTATTTATCACTGTGGAAAAAGGTTTTTTGTATTTTATGCATAAGTAAAATTTTAGTTACTGGTAATGTTTTTAAAATTGTATTGTGGCTAGATGAGACTTATTAGGCTGTATTGGTTGATATATTTATCTGTTAGTAAGGTATACATTGCTCTGATTGATTATTTAAGTCATGTAAGACTATTTTGGTTAGATAGCTATATTATACCGCCAGGAATTCTATTCGGTTTGGACATTTGCTAGCTAAATGTTGTTAAATAAGCCATATGCCGAATGGGTTTTGTTACTGGCTAATTATAATTGTTATATCTAGTAGCATTAAATTGTGATATTTATAGTTTATTAGTTTTATTTAAAGTTCTGGGGACGCTGAGCCCGGGTTTTTTCTTTCGTGATTCGGATGGGGCATGAGATTTTGTCCGGCTTCTCTGGTTTGCTCCTATATTCGGGTTTTCTTTGTTCTCTTGGTATCTTTATGTGAAATGCAAGAATGTAAGTTTAGATGCCGGCCCATTTTTTTGTGAACAACCTGGGTTGTCCTTGCTGATTGGTGATAAATTCTTCCACCAATAAAAAAGTGCTGTCCAAAGTTCTGAACTATGAAAAAAGCTTAGATGCCTTCTTTTTTGGTTAGGGATAGCAGGAGGGCGTGGAGTATTTAATGGGGGGAGTTGATTAGGGGGTTGCTTGGGGTTGCATGCTCTGTCTAAGTCACGGGGGAGGGGGTTGGTGTTCAGTGTCCCTTTAATTCCTAATAATATGGTGACCATATCCAGGATACAGACAATTTCATTGAATATTAATTAATATTAATATTTCTATACCTTGCTTTATATTATAATTTTAATATGGTAAAAATCAATTAATATGTATCTGGTCATAATCAATATTCTATTTACTGCATAAATATAATCACTGTGTTTGTAAAATAAAAAAATAACCTGTTCAGAAATTAAGAAATATTTTATTTGGGTTTAAATATTAATATTTGATAATAATCGTATTGTCATTAATTGCTAGATATCTCAATAGTATTATTTTGGAGTGTGCTACTGAGATTATATAACAATTTTCTGGGGTGCACTGCTAAGATTCTACTATATGAATTGGAGGTATTGCTGACAAAAAAAATTATTATTGTAATTAATTATTGATATTTATAATCCATAAATAATCTCATTAGGAGGGCACTCCTAAATTGTACTAATATTTATTGAATACACCTCCAAGATATTCTAATGAACAAAATATCTAATGGAGGGGAGAGAACACCAAACTTTTGTGTCGGTCTTTATTATTATTAATTAAAGAAAATCAGTCGGGAGAAGGGAAGGTTATAAATTAATGGGATTACAGGGAATGGAAAACTAAAGTTTAAATTCCTTAGTACAGTGTACTGACAGAATACTAAGGGAACAGCTTAAGGAGGTTGCTTTGTTAGCAAAGGGAAGTAAGGAGCGGGTTGTTGTTTTAAGCATTGTTTAGAAGCTATGCAAACGAGATAAGCCAGGTTTACAGTTTCAGATGGTCATGCTTCTCCTGGATTGATTAATTAGGATGCGTGATGTCCTAGGAGGAGGGGTTGCATAGGGGATATAAGATGATAAACACCATGCAATGGCAGAAAAATAATTTTGTCTTTACGGTAAGAGGTGTGATAGAGGGAATTCCTGTAAATATAGGCATGTGTGTAGATATTGTAACGGAAGTCACTCTGGTGTGGATTGTAAAAGGGGCAATGTGAATAGGCCCAGGTATTCCTTTCAAGGGCAGGGTAATACCAGCGTGGAGTTGGATTGGGGGTTGGCCAAAACACCACTGAAGATAGATAGGTTGTTACAGGAACTACAGGCATATGAGAACATAGAGGGGAAAAAAAAAAAAAAAAAAATTTCTAGAGCATAGTTTTGTCTGAGGGTTTTGTGGTACCAGTTTGCTGCAAGAGAAATTGGACAAGGAGGTAAAATTAGGGAGGATGGCAGGCACATTTAAAGAAAAAACGATTGAGGATTTAGTAGTGTATCCCGTAGGCGTAGTCCCAAAGAAGGAGTAGGGCAAGTACAGGATGATCCAACACCTATCTTACCCCAGGGGAGGGTCAGTAAATGATGCAATAGCTAAAAATGATTCATTTGTTGAATACCAGTCTTTTGACAGGGCAGTGCATATGGTGCAGGCTTTGGGTAAGGGAGCTTTGTTATAAAAAATTGACATAGATTCAGCATTTCGTTTGTTGCCCCTTAACCCAGAGAGTTTTAAATTAAGGGGTTGCAAGTTTTAATGGCAACTATTATGTTGATAAAAGTTTACCCATAGGGTGTTCAATTTCGTTTAGTTCCTTTTTGCATTGGTTAAGCATTAAGAAGTCTGGTACGGGCAATGTTGTTCACTATTTAGATGATTTTTTTTTTGTGGATGGGCTTAGCGGGAGCTAACGATTGCGAAAGGTTAAAGGTGAATTAGTTGGGAATGTTGGAACATTTTGGGAGTACCGGTAGCTATGGAGAAGACAGAGGGGCCTTGTACCAAGCTAGTCTTGCTAGGTATAGTCATAGATTCCGTGAAGGGCCAATGCGAGTTACCAGAGGAGAAGGGGGAAAAGGCCAGGGATCTGGTAAGGGAAATTGTAGGGAGTAGAAAAATATCGCTCAGGGAAATGGAGAAAGCCCTAGGAATTTTGAACTTTGCGTGTAAGGTTATACCAGTGGGCAGAGTATTTAAGAGAAGATTGGAGTTGAGTACCTGTGGAATAAAGAAGCCAGAACATAAAATCAGAATAACCAAATAATAGAAGGAAGATCTCAAAGTGTGGGATTCATTCTTGATCCAGTTTAATGGGGTGAGGATTTGGGAGAAGGAAATTCTATGGGAGGAACTTGAGTTTTTTATGGAAAGGGGGAAAGTGGTGCGCAGGAGGGTGACCAGAAAGATGGAAGGAAATGGATTGGGTTAAGAACTGGGAACTGCTGGAGCTATTCCCCTTAGTGGTAGCAATAGAGTTATGGGGCGAGGAGTTAGCAAATAGAGATTTAATCTGTTGGTCGGACAACAGGGGAGTGGTAGAGGTCATCAACCTTCTATCGGCATGATCGCTACCAGTAATTAGGTACCTAAGGTATTTGGTGCTGGAATGTTTAAAGCATAACATCTGTATCAGGGCCAAACATATTCCGGGTTTCAGAAATGTAGTGGCGGACACGCTAATCCCGTTTTAAATGGGAGAAGTTTACGGTCTAGCCCCCAATGCCAGACAAGAAGGTAAATGTTGCCCTGGACTTCTTTGGCAGATTGGCAACGGATAGACGGAATCAAGGAACTCGTTGAAGGCCCTGGCACCAAGTAAATGGGCGGTTTACAGAAAATATTGGGGACTATGGTGCAAGCATAGGAAGGGGACACGAGAAGGAGAGGAAGTAATTGAGGAAGAGTTTTAGAATGTTTGGTGGTGCTGCGGAGGGAAGGCGTAAAAAAGGGGAGATTGAACGCAGTGTTAGCAGGGATTTCATACTGTTCGCAGCTATATGGGGGAATAGATTGGTCCAGGAAGTTTATAGTAAAGAAAATAGCAAGGGCATGGGGAAGAGGGGAAGAGAAGGGAATGGATAAAAGGGAACCAATAACGGAGGTCAGATTACAGAAAATGACAGGGGCACTAGAAGGGGTATGTGCAAACAGGGACGAGGCGCTAATTTTCAGAACGGCTTTTGTAGTGGCATTTCACGGAGTAATGAGGATAGGGGAGCTGTTACCAAAAAACAGAAGAATAGGTAAAGGGGGTGTAGAGACAGGGGACGTAAGATGGGGGGAAGAAGCCGTACTAATATTGGTAAGACGATCTAAAACAGACAAGGAAGGAAAGGGGGCATGGCTAAATATGGCTAAAACAGGGGGAGCACTGTGCCCGGTGGCCTGTGTTAAGGAGTACCTGATAACAAAGAGGAAAGGGGGCCGCACATTTCTGAGGCATGCAGATGGCTCGGATGTAACACTCTTCCAGTTTAAAAGCATATTACAAAGGGTAGTTAAGAAACTGGGGTGGAAAGATGCACACCTCGCGCCGCATTCATTCAGAATAGGAGCAGCGACCGCCGCAGCGGGTAGGGGTTGTTCAGAGGAAAAAATTAAAAAAATAGGGAGATGGAAATCCGCTGCGTACAAATCATACATAAGAGTGCAAAAGGAGTAAAGCCTCAATTAAAATGTGCTAATGGTTAAATTGTTTTTTTTTTTTGTTTTACAGGCAAAGCGTTAAGGGTGTGGATAGTAGGGCATTCCTACGTTTACTGCGCACAGGCTAGGGCGGCAGCATCGGCGCAGGGAGTAAATTTGGGGCTATCGCACAAGAAAGTTAGCATTAGATGGTTAGGAAAAAGAGGCATGATGTGGGATGAGTTAGTGCCAACAATACAGCAGGCAAGGAGAAGATGGGGGTGTCCGGACGCCATAATTATACATCTGGGGGGGAATGACATAGGCGCTTACCCACTCAGAGAGCTAGAAGAGAAAGTTGCAGAAGCAATGAGATGGTTGAAAGTGGCATGGCCATCAGTCAGGGCGATATGGTCCAATATAGTTTCAAGGATATACTGGCGGAACTCGTACACGAGCAAAGCAGGATATAGATCAAGGAGAAAAGTGAACCAGGTAGCAGCAAAGGTTATGAAGGAAATAGGGGGTAGAGTGGTGGAGCACCCACTGATAGCAGCGAAAAAGGAGGAGCTATTCCGACGGGATGGAGTGCACCTAACGGAATGACCAGCTGCTGGTGGACATCAGAGGGATGTGCCAAGAGTTGGTAAAGGTAAGGAAAGGTCACGAATGGTGGAAAGAGTTTGGCCGAAAGAGGGGCTCTTTTTGGTGGCGGTGAAGTTTGTGCACGACACGTGGGCGGGGCAGAAGGGGAGGTGGGAGGATCCCGCGGCATACCCAGCCCTGAGGGGTGATCCGGTGGTCTATCTAGGGGGAGGGCTGTGCCGTGGGTTCTCCTTTCTCCAAGCTGCCCTGCCAGGGGGGGGGGGGGTAGTTGTTACACCCCCCTAGGCGTGGTTCCCAAAATTCTGGTTTTAATGCATGGGCATTATTTGGTGTTTATTTTGAGTTGATTTATGGCTGAATTTTGCAAGATATAGTTTAAAGGTGGCAAAATTCAATTAAGTAATAAAATCGTGACCTTTCCACATTTCGCCATAACTACTGTGTCTGTGTTTTTATTTTAGATAAGAATTAGATAAGAGAAATGGGGATCGGGGGGTTATGGTTTTCTGGGTGTTATACATGTATTGGGCAAAGGAATGCAGCCTCCTCACCTTAAACTAGTGCATGGAGCATATGTGAGGGGAACGTCATAAGGGAGGGGCTGCTGGGAGAGAACAAAGGGTGATCTAGGTGTGCCAGGTGGGGGTTGAGGCAGAGATAAGGAGAGAAGGCATTGGTCAGGAGTAAGGACAGGGGTGGAGCTGGAGGTAAAGGTGTTATAAGGAAGGGGACTGCAGGAGGGAGTCCCTAACCTTTTTTCTTTGTTTCCCACCCTCCCACCCTAGACGCAGCAGAGCACGATGCAATAACCGGAGAGGTCACGTGAGAAGGCAGTACTTGCACGGCTAAGGGCAGGACGTTGACTAATTGGTTGAGTCGCAGTAAGACCGCCCGTGCTCCTCAATAAGGGGAAGAACACAGCGCAACCGAAGGGCAGCAGGTGACCTGGCGGTCTACGCTGACTGGAGGATAGAAAACGGCAGCTGTTTTTGACATAGTATTGAGCATACAATCGCAGCAAGCAGTGAAGTTTGTGCACGACACGTGGGCGGGGCAGAAGGGGAGGTGGGAGGATCCCGCGGCATACCCAGCCCTGAGGGGTGATCCGGTGGTCTATCTAGGGGGAGGGCTGTGCCGTGGGTTCTCCTTTCTCCAAGCTGCCCTGCCAGGGGGGGGGGGGTAGTTGTTACACCCCCCTAGGCGTGGTTCCCAAAATTCTGGTTTTAATGCATGGGCATTATTTGGTGTTTATTTTGAGTTGATTTATGGCTGAATTTTGCAAGATATAGTTTAAAGGTGGCAAAATTCAATTAAGTAATAAAATCGTGACCTTTCCACATTTCGCCATAACTACTGTGTCTCTGTTTTTATTTTAGATAAGAATTAGATAAGAGAAATGGGGATCGGGGGGTTATGGTTTTCTGGGTGTTATACATGTATTGGGCAAAGGAATGCAGCCTCCTCACCTTATAGACCTAATATTACATATTATCTATGACTGAGTTATTAAAGGGACACTGAACCCAAATTTTTTCTTTCGTGATTCAGATAGAGTGGGCCATTTTAAGCAACTTACCAATTTACTCCTATTATCATTTTTTCTTCATTCTCTTGGTATCTTTATTTGAAATGCAAAAATGTAAGTTTAGATGCCGGCCCATTTTTGGTGAGCAACCTGGGTTGTTCTTGCTGATTGGTGGATAAATTGATCCACCAATAAAAAAGTGCTGTCCAGAGTCCTGAACCCCCAAAAAAAAGATTAGATGCCTTCTTTTTCAAATAAAGATAGCAAGAGAACAAAGAAAAAATGATAATAGGAGTAAATTAGAAAGTTGCTTAAAATTGCATGCTCTATCTGAATCTCGAAAGAAAAAAAATTGGGTTCAGTGTCCCTTTAAGTTATCCATGGGATACTCTTTTCACTTTTATAATATTACTATAACCCCTATATTAGTGATATTTACATATACAATTTACTATTGCTAGATGAATGCGGGATAAACAATGTCTATATTATAAATATCTATAGTCCTGCTTGAAATTAATATATTATATTAGACCCTATCTTGGGAATAAGTGTGGTCCTTAATTTCCCTCCATAATTATACCGAAATGTCAGGTAATCACTAGCTTGAGACTTTTATCCTGATCCCGCGTCGGAGATATGGTTATCTGATTCAGGTTATAATGTCCCTCTAGACGACATAACTCTACAACGAGAAGCCCTAATTAAATCTTACACCACTTACATTTGTTAAGTATAAATTTTCATGCTGACATAGTATTATATTCCTCGCACTAAAGTTACTTGGTTTACATTGTTTAGATTTATACATATAGTTGCTAAGAGTCCAAAAGTGACCCTATATGTTTGATATCTGTAGAGTTTGGCATACTATTATAAAACAGAGGTTTATCATGTGAGATCCAAAAGTGGTCTCCTTTATTGTAGGATGCCTCGTATCATTGTAATGTCCCAAGTGTATGAGGTCCAAAAGTGGCCTCTTGTGTGTTTTGGAAGGCACATAATTTGTCTGGCATGCTATTGCTCTGTGTTTCATTGAAATTATTCTCTGATATTGTATTGTTATTATGGGGCATATTTATCAAGCTCCGTACGGAGCTTGATGCCCTGTGTTTCCCGCGAGCCTTCAGGCTCGCCGGAAACAGAAGTTATGAAGCAGCGGTCTAAAGACCGCTGCTCCATAACCTGTCCGTCTGCTCTGAGGCGGCGGACAGAAATCAACCAGATCGAATATAATCTAATTGATTGACACCCCCTGCTAGCGGCCGATTGGCTGCGAATCTGCAGGGGGCAGTATTGCACCAGCAGTTCACAAGAACTTCTGGTGCAATGATTAATGCCAACAGCTTATGCTGTTGGCATTTATCGATGTGCAGCGGACATGATATGCAACATTGTATCATGTCCGCTTGCACAATAATAACTCTAATTATTGAAACCGCAATAAAAAAAATTGTTACAGGAAAAGGGGAAAAAATAAACCCCTATATCTCATATATGTTGTATGCCATAACTGAAACCTCAATAAAATAAAAAATACAGGAAAAGGGAAAAAATAAATAATGATAGTATATTACAAAAAAATTGCACATAAAGAAACATTTTATATTATACACAATCTCATACTGTTTAATATCCCTTTAAAAGAGCAGTCCACCTGCAAAGTGTAAATAACTACAGAGATGGTGAGAGGAGGGGGTAAACAATAGCTCACAGATAATTAGCAAAATTATTAACCCAAGTCTCACTGGGAGAAAGTGGAGCATGCACACATTTCAGATATATTTTATAGCAAAAGGAAGCAAAATAAATAATTATTCTATATTACAATGTTTCACTTTTATAATTAAACATTTTAGGCTTGCTCACAATTTCGAGTTTAACGGCCCTTTAACATTATTTCTTTTTCTAATCTATAATGTAAGGCATATACAATTGAAAAAATGTGTGTAAGTGAGCAAGATTTATTAACAGTAATCTCCATGATTTTACTTACTACATAAAATTAAAGTTTTTATTGCACACATGCATTTATACTTCATAAACCATAGTTCTGTTTTTACAATAAAGATTAAAAACAGGTGTTTTATTACTGTGCCTAGAAACATTAATTCCCCACTTCCTGCATTGCTAAAGGGGTTATATAATGAATAAGAATTTAATTCACTAAAAAGTCACTGAAGGTTCTTTGAAGAAAAATATGACTGCTCGTGTAAACAATTAATGGTTGTTAAGCATGGCAGTGTATATTATGACAAACAACACATGCTTCATAATGCCAGCTGGTGTAATGATGTGATAAAGTCTGACTCATTAACTCTAGCACACAGTTTACGATGCCCTTGTATGACAGGATTAATTGATTCACACATACATTAAAACAAAAATAACTAAACTGAAATTCAGCTGGAAGCCTGAGTTCTCATTTGTCATAAACTCTGTTGACTGGATAAAATCTTTGTATTGGCTTCAAATGGCGTTGCATAGCAGTCATTTTCTCCATTGGCTGTTGTCCTTAGTTTTTCATCTCCATTATGGTAAAACAATTTTGAAAAAAAAAAAAAGGAACAGTAAAAAATGCTGCAGGGTTGACAAATAATCCATATATTGTCTTACATCTTTGGTTTTCATCAAGCCTAGTAAAAGTTTTTTCTTTCTTTCTAAAGAAAATGATTACATCATCTTCATAACATACAGTACATGCTTGCACACACACAAATACATATAAAAACAAACAGATGCGCACGCGTGCGCACACACACACAAACACATATACACAGACGTGCACACACACGCATGCTTACACAGACACATATACACAGATGCGCACACACACAGGCACACGCTCACACACACATATACACACACAGATGCACACACACACACTCACACAGACATACACACATACAGATGCACACACACATTCACACAGACACATATACACACACACAGACACACATAGATACATAGACACACATAGTTTGCAGTGCACACAGTTATAATGAACGATTAGTGGCGCAAAAATACATAAATACTAATAAAATTAAAAATACAGAGAGTTCCCAAAGATATACTGTATCTGTAAACTGAACACCTAGGACTAAATTACAAGTGGCGTGCTATTTAGCACTTTCGCTCACACACAAACACCTCCAGAAGTAAACTTTTAAGGCACGCAGGTTCCGTGCGTATTGCAAGTTGAAAGTAATTTTTTGGCACGCAAGCGAAAGACGGCGCACAGTAGCTTCAGCACTTCGGATATCACAACCACGCTACCTTCGTTTCCCCATAGACTTTAAAGCTGTCATGCTGGAGAGAGAGAGCAAAAGAGAGGGGGGGAGAGAGAGATAGCAAAAGAGAGGGGGGGGGAGAGGGAGCGCAAAATAAAGGGGAAGAGAGAGTGCAAAAGAGAGGGGGAAGAGAGAGAGCAAAAGAGAGGGAGAGAGCGCAAAATAGAGGGTTAGAGAGAGCATATAAGAGAGGGGGAGAGAGAGAGTAAAAAGAGGGGGAGAGAGAGTGCAAAAGAGAAGGGGAGAGAGAGCACAAAAGAGAGGGGGAGAGAGAGCGCAAAAGAAAGGGGGAGAAAGAGAAAGAGCAAAAGAGGGGCGGGGAGAGAGAAAAAGAGAGGGGTGAGAGAGAGAGAGCAAAAGAGAGGGGGGGAGAGCAAAAGAGGGGGAGAGAGAGAGCAAAAGAGAGGGGGGAGAGAAAGAGCAAAAGAGAGTGGGAGAGAGAGCGCGAAAGAGAGGGGGAGAGAGAGGGCAAAAGAGAAGGGGAGAGAGCAAAAAAGACAGGGAGAGAGGGCAAAAAAGAGGGGGTAGAGAGAGAGAGAAAAAGAGAGGGGGGAGAGAGAGCAAAATAGAGGGGGAGAGAGAGTGCAAAACAGAGGGGGAGAGAGAGCAAAAGAGAGGGGGTAGAGGGAGAGCAAAAGAGAGGGGGGCGAGAGAGAGAACAAAAGAGAGGGGGGAGAGAGAGAGAGCAAAAGAGAGCAGGGAGAGAGAGCAAAAGAAAGGGGGAGAGAGAGAGCAAAAGAGAGGGGGGAGAGAGAGAGAGCAAAAGAGAGGGGGAGAGAGAGAGCAAAAGAGAGGGGGAGAGAGAGAGCAAAAGAGAGGGGGGGGAGAGAGAGCAAAAGAGAGGGGAGAGAGAGAGAGCAAGGTATGGGACCGCTGTACTGCAAAAAATGGACCGTGTACACAGGCTTTAGGAGTGGACTAGTACCTAATAATTGCCCTCATCTAACTCTGTAATAACATCATTCTCACCCTTGCAGTCTTTACCTCCTGCTTCACACCCTCCTAGATTGTAAGTCCCCACAAGAATTACAACCCTCGATTCCTCCTGTATTTGTTTGATAAATTGGATCTGCTCCTACAAGGATTGTATCATCGTTGTACCCATGGACAACACGGCAGAATATGTTGGTGCGTATTATATATAATAATATATGATATTACAGTATAATAAGAATCTGATTTTATTTTGTAAAATGTATAACTTTCTCTCTCTCTTTAGATATATATATATATATATATCGTTAAAAAACATTTTAACTTTTTGTCCGCTGATGACAAACTGGAAAAATGTGTAAAAAATGGATTACGCTGTTCCTATCAGAGAACACGTACTTTAGCTCGGTGATTTTCAACATTTTTTTTGCCGTGGCACACTTTTTTACATTAAAAAATCCTGCGGCACACCACCATCCCAAAATTTTACAAAATCACACATTGTAGCCTAATACAGCATATATTATACATCATAATGATTGTCTGTGAATGAATGTCAATATGTCATGGTTGTAAATGATGCCTATCTGTCTGCCTGATGAGCCTGTCACATCAAAACAAGCAAAATTTAAAAAATATGTCACACTGTTCTCAGTCTGCCGCGGCACACCTGAGGATCTCTCATGCCGCGGCACACTGGTTGAAAAACACTGCTCTAGCTAACACACTATCACCATCATCATTACCAGAACTTGACAAACCAGCTAGCTCATGGCTCACACAAAAGGGTCTCTACAAGTGCAGACAAAAATGTCGGGTTCATGAGTATATCACAGCTTCAAGCATATTTAGATCGGAGGTTACTGGGGAAACTTTCCCAATCACCAGCTGTTTAAAATGTACCACTACATATGTGATATACTTGCTAACCTGTACATTGTGCCACCTACAATATGTAGGCCTGACTACAAACGAGGTAAAAGTTTGCATTAGAAACCACCTGTCTACAATACAGGCAGGTGAGGCTAGTACTCCACTAGTTAGACATTTTGCCCACTGCCATGACAAAAACATTAGTATCCTGAGATGGCAAGCCATAGAAAGGGTCTTTTGTCCCCCCAGAGGTGGTGACTGTGAAAAATTGTTGCAGAAGAGGGAGATGTACTGGATTTTTAAACTCCAAACTAGGGTGCTAAATGGCCTGAACTCTGAATATGACTTAATTAATTTTTGGAAATAATTGTCATTTGTGGGGTTTCTGTCCAGTAGTCATCTCCCCCTTCTGCAACGTGTCCATTTCTATTCTCACCCACATTCTTACATTCATTCATTTTTAAATTTTTTCATTTTCCCATTTATTTCATATTCAGATATCTATAGCAATGTTTACATTTATACATTTGCAGTTTTGATCACTTATACATGGTGATGCATGTGCATGTACATAAGTCCATTCCGCTCTTCTTACAAGAGCAGCTTTCTGTGAATATTTAAGCATTCAAATATATAAGGGTTTGATAACATTATATATATGTATCTTATAAGAAAGCAATTGTATACATGGATTACATAAAAGTGTACAGATAATCACACATGCACCACAATGATCAAATATTGGTTCAGTTGGATATGTTTCTGTGTAAGAATCACAGTTGTTGCGGTAGTTATTATTGTTTCTACATGTACATTACTTACTTTAGTGAAAAATATATGAAATATGAAAAATATACAAACACTTCTGTAATGTAGATTAATGCATTTTCATGCTTTATCCACTTTATGGTTCATACTTTTCTCAAGTAAGTTTGTTTGTTTGATTATTTAGTTGACTATTTCTAATTAGTTATTTAGTCCATTTAGTTTCTTTTTGCTAATTTTAAGTATTTTCCATTCATCAAATGGAGTTTTTCAAATGGTGTATAATGTACATTACAAACATTGAAGATCATGTCAATTCATTTATCTATGTATTATGTCAGCCGTTTTGCACAAGTGACTGTGTCTCACTCACTGTTCCCATGGATGTTGTGGATTTTTAAACTATTTTGCATTAAAGTTTGGACTTTTTACCTAATTTCGTCTACTGCAATTCTGCCTTTGTTACCTTATAAATATATACAGGTATAGGTATATACAGATATAGAGGAATATATATTTAAAAATGCATAGAACATTTTCCCTATGTGAAGTACACTGGAATGTAAAATATTTACATATACATATGATTAAGGGCAAGTGAGTCCGAAACGTCATGTTTTATGCTTCCTGGGACCAATAAAGGAATAAGGATTTCACTATTTGATGGTGCTGCTGACTTTCTGTGGAGTTTGTACACAGTAAAACACATTATTAAATATTAAAATTGAATAAAAATTGTTTTTCATGTTTTCAGGTATTTGAGTGGAAAGGGCTCCAAAGTATATATACACACATGTTTATATATGTGTATTCATGTGTATATATGTGTATATATGTGTACATATGTATGTATATACATGTATACACATATAAACATATATACACATATATACACATTTATATGTATGTATATATCCATTATAACCCTTTCGATTCAACTTCCTTGTCATATACCATGTACCTTTTAACCCTTATAACTTTTTTTTTTTTAAATTTTATATGAATATTTTTTATTAGTGTATATATGAGTGTAACTGTTAATTTTAATGTATTTATGCTGTGTTTGGTGCAACGTTTTTTAGCCCTAAAACTTTACGCAAGGTTTTCTGTTGCTCTAACCAATGACCACAGTTTTAGATTGTGCTTCTGCGGTCTCATTTACTTTCAACTTGTAATACGCGCGTAAGTTAACGTGGGGGACAATATTTTAATATTGTGAGCGTGCTAACGTTAGCACACCACATATAATTTAGGCCATAATAGCTTGAATAAAAAGCACACACACTAATGTCTGGCACTGTAAATACAGTCCCTCAGCTTGTAAGGAGATAACCTCATGAAGGGGAAATAGTTCATATAATTAGACACTTAGGCATAGATTACAAGTGGAGCACAAAAGTATTAGCACTATTGAGCGCTAACGCCGCACAAATTAAATCAATAACTCTTCTATTCTTGCACTCATACTACAAGTTGAAAGTAAAAACTTTACACGTGAGCAAAAGACTCAGGAGTGCAGGTCAGATAGTGCGGCCCGTTCTTACTCCCTTTCCCCACAGATATTTATGGAGCGCGCAACAAAACCCTGTTATGGCTTTTGCTTTCATGCTAACCAGAAGGTGCGCTAGGTCAACTGCACTAAACCTGAATGTGCGTTAAGACGAAAATATTTTAATTTCTGCTATTTTTGTTACGCTGCAGAAGGATTCAAATAAAAAGAGATGGATGAGAGACACTTTATAACCAATGGCAGTTCTAGATCTTAAAATTTTTGTGACTTACAAAGGTGGGGGAAAGTTGAAAGACACAGCTAAGATAATATATGGAGCAGTTTGAGAGATCATTCAAAGCGCTACACATATGTTAGAACACCTCATGAAACCGCTACTGTTAATAGCATATGTATATAGTCTGGATACATTTAAATATAACTAAAAGACATTTCCTTAGGGACTGGCATTTATTATAACTATTTAAATTACCTTGTGTTACTATGCGTTGACATTTTTTTCATTTTTTAAAAAAATGGTACTTTGATACTTTTAAAAGAACTGTGTGTTTAATGGGTCAAAATTTAGCAGCAATAGAATCTGGTTGATAAATAACAAAAATAATGAGTTTAGAACAATACACTGCACCTGGCCCTTGTGGTGCTAAATAGTTGTATTATTTTCAACAAGAGCTTTTTGACTTTCAGCTAAATTCCACAGGAAGGAGCAAATGTCGTTACACCTGCTGGCACGAGCTATAGCAATACGCCATTATCTATCAGTGGGTATAACTAGCATGCAGAACGTCTTAAACCCACACAGGGCAGAAACAATGCACAATTTGCAATATCTGCAAACAGCTTAAAATAAAAATCCACATACTTTATAGAAGGTCTTTTCAGCAGATAACAAACCAAGCTGTTTGCTAACAACATGATGTGTTCTATGGTTTATAAAAAAATTATTTCTAGAGATAAATACTTTTTTGTTTTTTTTTGTTTTATCTTTCAATTACGTTTTATAGTATAACTATTACAAGAAAAAAAAATCAGGAACATAAGTAAAAAGCAACAGGAAAAATAATTTACATAAATGCAATTATACTTATTTCAAGAAAAAAGGAGAAATATAAATGAATCAATACATTAAATAAAAGCAAGAACAGCAGAAATACTAAGGTACAATAAAACAATGTAAAGAGAGTTTAGTATAATTTTGCTCCTGGAGAGCACAATATAATGACATGTGACAGCTGTCCTTATCACCCATGGCCTGATGTTCAAAACTTCGCCGGGCAAGACATGAAAAACCATATCGAGGCTCACATGGGGCTGCCCTCAGTGGGAATTATCTAAAAATGGGGCTGTCCTTGCGAGTGGCGAGATGTCTCCCATAGAATGTAATAGACCTTGCTAGAAACGAAAATTTGCTATTGAGAGAGAACTTAGGAGGAAGCAGGGGGCGCACTTTAAAAAATAAATACAGATCAGATTACTCTGATTTTAGTACTTACAATCGCCTCCATTTTCATATACATGTGTTTTTCTGGTCGTAACACAAAACATTTCCATAGAGTTTAATGGAGATTAATGTTTTCTTCACCAGTTTCCACAATTTACCACCTCAGTGGAAACTAGGCCTAAGTGTATTGCGTATTTGGACACAATCTCAACATTTTTTAGTTTGAGAGAAAAAAACAGTGAGAACTGCAGGGGGAAAATGTTTACAGAATACGTCAGACCTGGAGAAGAAATTTCAGCTACACCCATGAAACACCCCTGTTCATCCCACTAGCAGAGGATAAGAAACTAATTTTTCAATAAGGAAAATAATAATATGTTAATAATAATACCTGTTATCAGTGCCGCAAGTCTATTAAGTTCGAGGTTGTGCACTATACAAGTATCCAATTATTATAAAGACGAATTTCACATTGGTTTTGCAAGTGCAAAGTAGTTTTATTGCGATTTATACTGTGCACCTTAAATACTTTTGTTCCTGCATAATATCAATACGAATTAACATTTTTCCATGAAATACGATTTTTGTAGAAAAAATGTGTTACAATTTTTCATGCAATAAAAAATTATACAATTTTTAATTATTTCTATGCATCGCCTTCACATACTTGAAAGCAGGAAAAAACCCTTTGTAAGACACACTGTTTTTTTGGTAAAGAACATATCACTAGTGATGTTGCAAACCTAAAAATTTGCGTTCGCGAACGGCGGACACAAACTTTCACAACTGTTCGCGAACGGGCGAACCGCCATAGACTTCAATAGGCAGGCGAATTTTAAAACCCACAGGGACTCTTTATGGCCACAATAGTGATGGAAAAGTTGTTTCAAGGGGACTAACACCTGGACTGTGGCATGCCGGAGGGGGATCCATGGCAAAACTCCCATGGAAAATTACATAGTTGATGCAGAGTCTGTTTTTAAGCCATAAAGGGCATAAATCACTTAACATTCCTAAATTGTTTGGAATAACGTGCTTTAAAACATCAGGTATGATGTTGTATCGATCAGGTAGTGTAAGGGTTACGCCCGCTTCACAGTGACAGACCAAACTCCCCGTTTAAAGTGACAGTCTACACCATAATTTTTATTGTTTTAAAAGTTAGATAATCCCTTTATTACCCATTTCCCAGTTTTGCATAACGAACACATTTATAATAATATACTTTTAACCTCTGTGATTATCTTGTATCTAAGCCTCTGCAAACAAGCAGACTGATGTTTCACAGTCAAAAAAGTTTTTTTTTTTTTTTTAAATGTACACTACTGTTACACCAGATATGAGTGGTGGCACTGGGCAAGTGGGCACAGTATACGCTGTGAGCCTGGCACACATGCTGGCAGGCAGGCAACTGCAATTAGATTACACTAGCAGACTGATGTTTCACAGTCAAAAAAGTTTTTTTTTTTTTAAATTTACACTACTGTTACACCAGATATGAGTGGTGGCACTGGGCAAGTGGGCCTGGCAAACACGCTGGCAGGCAGGCAACTGCAATTAGATTACACAAGCAGACTGATGTTTAACAGTCAAAAAAGTTTTTTTTTTTTTAAATCTACACTACTGTTACACCAGATATGAGTGGGGGCACTGAGCAAGTGGGCACAATATACGCTGTGAGCCTGGCACACACGCTGGCAGGCAGGCAACTGCAATTAGATTACACTAGCAGACTGATGTTTCACAGTCAAAAAAGTTAGGTTTTTTTAAATTAACACTACTGTTACACCAGATATGAGTGGTGGCACTGGGCAAGTGGGCCTGGCACACACGCTGGCAGGCAGGCAACTGCAATTAGATTACACAAGCAGACTGATGTTTCACAGTCAAAAAAAGTTTTTTTTTTTAAATTTACACTACTGTTACACCAGATATGAGTGGTGGCACTGGGCAAGTGGGCACAGTATATGCTGTGAGCCTGACACACATGCTGGCAGGCAGGCAACTGCAATTAGATTACACAGGAAAAAAAAAAAAAACAGACTGATGTTCTAGCCCTAAAAAGGGCTTTTTGGGGTGCTGTCCTTACAGCAGAGATCAGATGAGTCCTTCAGGACTGTAGTGGACACTGAATACACTAGCCTAGCTATCAATTTCCCTATTAAATCAGCAGCAGCTACACTGTCCCTCCTCTCACTAAGAAAGCAGCTTCCAAATTAATCTAAAATGGCTGCTGTCCAGGAGCTGGGAGGGTCTGGGAGGGAGGGTCTGCTGCTGATTGGCTGGAATGTGTCTGCAGACTGTGAGATACAGGGTCAAAGTTTACTCAATGATGACGAATAGGGGGCGGATCGAACATTGCATATGTTCGCCCGCCGTTGCGAACGTGAACAAGCTATGTTCGCCGGGAACTGTTCGCGACATCACTACATATCACCTGAACATCTTTATGTAAAAAAGGAAGATATTCTACCTCAAAATTTCTTAAGTTCACAATAGTATGTGCTCTTTGAACAGTTATCCTTCTGCTACTGTCAGCTACATGTTGAAAAGAAAAAAAAAGAAAAAAACAGCAGCCCATCAGCTTAATCAGTGCTGATGTTATACTTTGCTTTAAGATGCTCTTTTTGGAAGTTCATTAAAATCTTGTAAGATTTCATAGTAAACTTCCTTTAACGAATGAGGAAAACACATGACTGTGCTGCTCCTTCCAGATGCACCCTACTTTGCTGGTCCTGAGGGACCCACACCCTGATTGGCTGCTTTAAGTCCCTTTACAATATGATGTGGCTACTGTGGAAATTTCTTTTGTACATAGAAATGTTCAGGTGATATTTTCTGTCAGTTTTTTACACATAAGCTACATCACTTTCAAATGTTTCAACATTTTTGACCCATTAAGATCCTTGTTCCAATAAAACTATTGTAAGCTGGTCCATACCTAGTTTAACCCTTCAATAGATAGTATAAAGGATACTTGAGGTATCCAATTAAGAACAGACCTATGCTGTCTTCTGCTTCCTTTTCTGAAGTACATGTTCTTTAGCACTGAAGAATATTCAAAAATTATTAGTTCTAAATATACAGGACAATATTTTTAAGTAAAGAACTGGATAGTTTTACTCATCAATATTACCTTTTTATATGATTATATTTCCCTCTGATCAACAGCCAGTTGATATCCGTCCTATTACCCATCTATTAAATATTTCTGTTTCATGGTTTAGCTCTTTGGGGGGGGGGGGGCATGAAATAGGGGACAACTTGAACTAGTTAATGCTGGTTGCTATATATTTATTTTTAACAGTGCATTCAATTTGGAATTAGGACAAATCTACTAAACTGTGACAAGCAACAATAGTGCAATTGAATTCTGTATAAACTGCTGTATCTTAGAATAAGAAGTAAAAAATCAATTAATTGGTTACAGGAGGAAGAACACCACAGAAGTATTCACCTCTGGCACAGCTAGGAAACTAACTTAAAGGGCCATAATACCCAAATGTTTAAACACTTGAAAGTGATGCAGGATAGCTGTAAAAAAACTGACTAGAAAATATCACCTGAACATCTCTATGTAAAAAAGAAAGATATTTTACCTCAAAAGTTCCTCAGTAGCCACATCCCATTGTAAAGGACTTCTAAGCAGCATATCAGTATGTCTGTCCTGGGACAGCCGAAGGGATGAGCCTCGTGAACTCTCATGTTATTTCCTTATTCAGTTTAAAGGAAGTTTACAATGAAATCTCATGAGAGTTAAGTCAAATCTCATGAGATCCCAGTAAAAGAGTTCATGACCTCCGCACTGCTGATGCTGATCGGCTGCTGTTCATTTCTTCATTTTTTTTAATTTTCTTTTACCTGCAGCTGGGCTGCAGCTGAGTATAACTTTTTAGACAGAACTTACTCTGCTGAGCTGAGGAGATTGTGAGGTAAACTATCTTCCTTTTTTACATAGAGATGCTCAGGTGATATTTTCCTGTCAGCTTTTTTTTATTTTTTTATTATTAAGTTTTTTTATTGAGGAATAAATAAAAAAAAAATACATCAACACGCAGCATGCAAATACAAATAAACAAGGTGCAAAACAATAAAAATGCATGACATAATGATTGTACAAAAAAGAGAAAAAAAAAAACCACCTTAGAATTTGATGTTATATAACAAGAGTTAGGTGTACATTTAAAGTCCTCATTTTTTGGTTTTATAACTTGGTGTTTGTGACATATAAAATGACGATTAACCCCTATTTTGTGAAAAGAACTGAACACATGGAATACATATAGAGTGAGACTTCCAGCTGGGAATACTGTATTTCCCATGAGAGGAATGGAGAGCAACAGAATAGAAAGGAAGAAGAAAAAGCAAAAGAGAAAAAGAAGCCTCATGTAGCAAAGTCCAGTGGAACAAACATTCAGGCAGAAAGAATTCAGATTTTAGTCTAAATTGAGTTAGATATGTCAGTTTAAGCAGGAGATAGCTATCGCTGATTGACCATAGATTGAGCATAGATTTAGGCTTTGCATATATTAGTTATTTCACTCTATACCACTTCAGTAGAAGAGACTTAATACTACCATGTATGTTGGCGTTATATATAAACATTGTCTCAGAGCACATGCAGATGAATTAGTGTGTTATGTGACTAGCTAAATGCCGCTGATAGCATGACGTTGATTAGCGTAATTGTATTAGTAGTAGGACTCAGATTTAAAACATATATCTGGTAGATAACTTTTCCACATGAAAGGCGAGTAGTATATATATAAAAGCTCTCTAATGCTAATTAATATGAACTTTACACTTTGCCAGGGAGCACAACAACAACAAAAAGAAGAAAAAAGGAATAACCAGAAAAAAAAATAAGTACATTCATTTGAATTCAAGTCTTTGCATATATATACGCCAGCTAAAGTCGCTGGGGACAGGGTAAGATAACATCATAGGGATTATTAACAGCAGGAATGGAAAACTTTAATAGAATACAGTTCTGATATACATCCTATAGTAACTTATGCTATTCCCATCTTAAATAACTGGTGAGAATATTAAGGGATTGGGCATTAACCAACTCCGGAGCAAGTCAGATGTACCTTTTCCAGTGTCCCAGCCCTCCAGCCGCTACAAGAGAGTATGAGAGTCTCATATCCATTTTTTTTTGAGAAGATAGGACCGTGGACTGATAACATAGGGTAACTTTATGAAGGGCTTTAGACACCAGAGTCCAGGTCTTGCTAAGTAAAGTGATCGTAGATCTATAGATGGTTGTATCATCTCAGGGGGTACAAAATCGGTCGCTGCAATGCTAGGTGGAGCTTTGGATCTTGCTGCCCTGTCTACTAGTACCAGGGCTGTCTTGTCGGCGGATTCAATCCACTTCACCAGCGACTCAGTCTCTTTGCAAGCATATTCTGCGGAAGTCGGTGGCTCCTGATCGATCTTTTCAGCACTTGTGGTTTGAGAGGAGGACATTGATTCAGGGTATGTTAACATCCTCTCAACTCGTGGGGAGAGCGTCTCAGAAAGGTGCACCTCATGAGTCGAAGTTATAGGTTGGAACGCTGACTCTCCCTTAGGTTCCACTAGTGCTTCTTCCAGGGGTTGTGAGAGTTGCGTACCAGAGTCTGGAATGACAGTTCTGGCGGGGAAAGCCCCCTTTGCTCTTTCCCAGTCCTTTGCACTCCAGCTAGGCTGAGTTAGCTCTTTTTCTCCCGTTTTGATGGACGACAAATTCTCACTTGTGGGAGAAAGAATTTGAGATATTGTCTGTTCCAAGGCAGAGAAGTGATTTTGGAATAGCTGTAGTATGCGTATTTTCCAGTCATCCAATGCATCCATGTTTTTCTTTCTGTATTATAGGGGCTAAAATCTTGTAGAATTAGCCAGTTAGAACTGAACTGGTGCGGTAACCCAGAGTCCCGGGGGGGTATGTACGCGGCAGCCGCAACAACACAAACAGTCAGACTTACAAATAAGGCCTCAGGATCTTGACCTCATGGCTGATCGTTGTGAAGTTAGCTGAGGAACATTGGCAGGTCAGTTTTATGCTAGATTTTCTCAGACTCTTCTCTAGTCATACAAGGTATTGTGGCTTAGTATGCCAGAAAAAAAGTAGGTGAAGTTTATAAAATAATTCAAAAAAGGCTGATTGAGTCCAGGAGCTCTTCACACACACGTCCTGCCGCAACAGCTGTAGGCTCCGCCCCTCTCCTGTCAGCTTTTTACAGTTATACTGCATCAGTTTCAAGTGATTTAGCATATGAGTATTATGTCCCTTTAAAGGAAAATGAAACACTAAATACATCTCATGCATCTCCCTCTAATAATGAGTGCTACCATTTTGAAATCTAGGTTACACTGCAGGTATCTGAATGTGAGTTGCTGCACATGTGCAAACACAAAGCACTGAATGTAGTGAAAGCTAGATTTCAACATGGCAGCAACATGGCTAGAGGGAGAAGAAAATGTTTTAGTGAGTAATGTCCCTTTGAATGAATAAAAGTAGACAGCCTTAAAGTGACAGTAAAGTCAAAATTAAACTTTAATGATTCAGATAGAGTTTATTTGTATGGTCATATTTGCTTTCTTTTCTTGGTATCATTTGTTGAAGAGTAAAGCTTAGTAGGCTGATAGGAGTCTTAGGAGTGTGCACATCTATAGAAGTCTATGGCAGCAGTATTTGCAACTATGTATAACATTGCTATAAACATTGTTGCAGGAGCAACAATGATGGAGGACATTATACTCTTTGTGACATGAAAGCACCGCTAAACACACAAGGTATTGTGGTTTGTTGTCTTAAATATAATGTTTTTCCTCACATTTCCTAAATTTTAAAAAAATTTCTCATTGATTTATGTTTTCTAATAATAGTTAATGCACAAACACTTGCAAAACAATTATTTGTAGGTGGCAAGCAGGGCTTCTTGCATTATATACTCAAAAAGGTTTAAATGATTTAATTCATTTTGCTAGCATTGCAAAAACAAGTGGGGGGGGGGGCAAGGGGAAGGAGAGTGGACAAGTGGTAGAGGGTGAATGTGAGAGAGAGATTGGAGAGATGAGGGAGATATGGGAGAGAAATATGGAGGGAAAGGAAGAGAGAGAACTAGAGAGTGGGTGGTTGAGGGAGAGATAGGGAGGAGGTAAAGGTAGAAAGAGAGATTGATAAAGGGAGGTAAAGAGTATTAGGGAGGAGGAGGGAGAGCAATGGAGAGAGGGAGATAGAGAGACATAGAGAGGGGGAGTTAGAAAGATACAGGGAGGTGGAGATAGAGAGAGAAAGGAAGGATGAAGTAGAGAGGAAAATTGGGAGGGGAGGTGGAGAGAGAGAAGGTGGAGAGATAGAGAGAAAAAGACAGGAAGAGGTGGAAACAGATATGAGGGGAAGGGAATGTGAGGCACAGAGAAGGGAAAGAGAGAGGAAAGAAAGAAGGAAGAGACTCAAATGTTGACCCTTTGGCATATTGTACATTGAGGCTTACTGGGCTAGTTGCAGCTTTTTGTTCTGGTACAGAATATCTGAAATGCACAAGTGCACAAGATAACAGATTGAGCAGTGAGGTGATCCCCGATTTTTATGCAGCAGCTGCAGTAGCAGCAGAATCCCTCTCCTTAAGAAGAAGCAGGAGGAGACGTATGCAAGAGTCTACTGTGTGGCTGCACCCATGACCCTGTCCATGCTGCTCCTGACCCGCTTACCATGCAGAGGCACTGTCATCTTCCACAAAACACCACTGTTACCCCCATACACTGAATACACCTGCCTCTGTGGTTTAGTAATAAAGGGCCACATCTCAAATAATCACATGTAATACTGAATTAAAATGGCTACCTCATTAGTTCACTAGTCAGGGAAAAAACTTGTTCTAAGAGCATTTCATTTTTAAATCTATTAACTATAGGCTCCATTCTAATAAATTACAGTTTCCTTGTGATGTGCTTAGCATGAGTTTTCATTTGGTATTGGAGCTATAACACATTCCAAATTGTTTACTAACATAGTAAACAATAATAGTAATCAAGCTCTTAATATATGGGTTATCATAGGATAACCCATATATTAAGAGCTTGATTACAAGTGGATGGATAACATTTTAGCTCTGTTGAGTGCTATCTGCACTCAAGGTAAGTCGATAGCGCTTGGATGTTTGTGTTGGTATTTACAAGTTGAAAGTAAAAATTTAGTGCAAGAGCCAAAGTTTCAGGTGCCCTAACATATAGAGGCCTATCTATCAAGCCGTCAATACGCTCACCTAACATCGTCTAACATCACGGCCGCGGACCTGAATATGATCTCCATATTTATAAAAAAAAGTTTGCAAAAAGCCGCGCACCATGTACGGGGCGATGAGCAGCGGACTGTAGTTAACTAGCAGTCATTGATCTCACTGCTATAAGGCTTTTTACCAACTTTATTTATACCCTGTCACTAAACACCTCCACTATACTAAAATGTTTAACCCCTATCCCGCTGCTCCCGGAACCCACCACAACTAAATAAAAGTATTAACCCCTATCCCTCCGCTCCCGGACCCCACCACAACTAAATAAAAGTATTAACCCCTAAACCTCTGGCCTCCCACATCACTACCACTAACTAAACCTATTAACCCCTAAACCACCAGCCCCCCACATCGCCATAAACTAAATTAAGCTATTAACCCCTTAACCTAACAACCCGCTAACTTTACATTAAAATTACAACATCCCTATCTTATAATAAATTAAAACTTACCTTTAGAATTAAAATAAACTATATTAAACTATTAATTAACCTACTCTAACTATTATCCTACAATTAAATTAAACTATATTAAACTATTAATTAGCCTACCCTAACTATTATCCTCCATTTTATTAAAACTATATTAAACTATTAATTAACCTACCCTAACTATTATACTAAAAATACATTAAACTACCAATTAAATTAACTATATTACATTTTTAAAAACCTAACCCTACTCAAATTATTTAAATCTACAATTAAAAATCTCTAAATTACAAAAAAATAAACACTAAGTTACAAAAAATAAAAAACACTAAGTTACAAAAAATAAAAAACCACAGTATAAAAAAATAAAATAAAAAAAATAACAGCTAATCTAATAGCCCTATCAAAATAAAAAGCACCCCCAAAATAAAAAAACCCTATCCTACAATAAACTACCAATGGCCCTTAAACGGGCCTTTTGCAGGGCATTGCCCCAAAGAAATCAGCTCTTTTACCTAAAAAAAAATACAAACACCCCCCCCAACAGTAAGACCCACCACCCACACAACCAACCCCCCCAAATAAAAACCCTATCTAAAAAGCCTAAGCTCCCCATTTAGCTCTTTTACTGCCCAGACCCTACTCTAAAAAAAAACACACCCAAAAAACCCTTAAAAAAAGACTAAATAAACACTAACCCCGGACGATCAACTTACAGTTGTTGAAGTTCTGCTTGAAGGATCCATCCAGCCGGCAAGAAGTCTTAATCCGGACGGCCTCTTCCATCTTCAGCCAGCCTGCGAAGTCTTCATCCATGCGGCCTCTTCTATCTTCATCCGGCGCGGAGCGGGTCCATCCTGAAGACATCCGACGAGGAGCTCCTCTTCAATATGGTCTCCGCCATAAACTGGATCTTGAATGCAAGTGACGTCATACAAGATGGTGTCCCTTGCATTCCTATTGGCTGAAAGGTTCCACTCAGCCAAAATTATTAGAGCTGCTATAATCCTATTGGCTGTTCCAATCAGCCAATAGGATTTGAGCAGCTCTCATCCTATTGGCTGTTCCAATCAGCCAATAGGATGAGAGGGTCTGGGCTGTAAAAGAGCTAAATGCCCTTTTAAGGGCAATGCCCATACAAATGCCCTTTTCAGGGCAATGGGGAGCTTAGGTTTTTTAGATAGGGTTTTTATTTGGGGGGGTTGGTTGTGTGGTTTGTATTTTTTTTTACAGGTAAAAGAGCTGATTTCTTTGGGGCAATGCCCCGCAAAAGGCCCTTTTAAGGGCCATTGGTAGTTTATTGTAGGCTAGGTTTTTTTTTTATTTTAGGGGGCTTTTTTATTTTGATAGGGCTATTAGATTAGGTTAATTCTTTTTTTATTTTTGATACTGTGTTTTTTTTATTTTTTGTAACTTATTTTTTTATTTTTTGTAACTTAGAATTTTTTTTGTTTAGTATTTTTGTAATTTAGAATTTTTTAATTGTAGATTTAAATAATTTGAGTAGGGTTAGGTTTTTAAAATGTAATATAGTTAATTTAATTGGTAGTTTAATGTATTTTTAGTATAATAGTTAGGGAAGGTTAATTAATAGTTTAATATAGTTTAATTTAATTGTAGGATAATAGTTAGGGTAGGTTAATTAATAGTTTAATATAGTTTATTTTAATTCTAAAGGTAAGTTTAAATTTATTATAAGATAGGGATGTTGAAATTTTAATGTAAAGTTAGAGGGTTGTTAGGTTATGGGGTTAAAAGCTTAATTTAGTTTATAGCAATGTGGGGGGCTGGCGGTTTAGGGGTTAATACTTTTATTTAGTTGCGGTGGGGTACGGGAGCGGCGGGATAGGGCTTAATACTTGTATTTTGTTGCGGTGGGGTCCAGGAGCGGCGGGATAGGGGTTAATACTTTTATTTAGTTGCGGTGGGGTGGGGCAGTGGTGGGATAGGGGTTAATAACTTTTATTTAGTGGTGGCTATGTCGGGGCGGCAGATTAGGGATGTTTAGACTCGGGGCATATGTAAGGGTGTTAGGTGTAAATGTTACTGGTTTTCTACCAGAGAAATCAATGGAATATCTGGCAGCATCAAACATAAGCTTTCACTGCTTTCAGACTCCCATTGATTCCTATGGCATCCGCAGACTCCAGGGTGGTGGTCGGCGGATTGAAAACCAGGTAAGCTGGGCCGGAATAGCAGCGAGTGTACTGGTTAACTATTTGATAACTTTTAAAAAGTATCAAATAGTGCCGAATGTGTATTCGGAACATCTGTAATGACGTAAGCATCGATCTGTGTCGGATTGAGACCAGCGGATCATATGTTACATCACAGATTTCAAATTTTGCCGGTCTGTAGGCTTTGATAACTAGGTCAAATCAAGCTTGCCACAATTACGCTGCGGAATTCCAGCGTATTTCTGGTTGACGGCTTGATAAATATCCCCCATAGAGATTAGATATTGTGCCCATGCTAAATACCTTTCCCAAAAGCCTTTTCTTTTTTTTTGTTAAATCGCTAACCTAAAGGTGCTTTAGACCAACTGCTCTAAAGCCTGTGCTTTAAGAATAATTCAAATACCTATGTTCTTCACTTAGAAGTAAATGTTCTTTTTACACACACACACACACACACATATATATATATATATATATATATATATGTGTGTGTGTGTGTGTAAAAAATATTTATACCTATTTATACCTATCTATCTATCTCTCTATATATATATACAGACTATTGGTATACCAGCTCAACCCAATTTAATAAAAAAACATGGGTCACCCTGGATAACTAAAAATACTTGTATCCAGGGGTGCATGGAGGCATAATGTTTTAATGAATTAATGAATGAATTTAAAAAAGAAGATAAAAGAGAAGATAGAAAATAAAGTGATCAAGTATGCCCTAGCCAGCACTACTCTTTAATAACAATACCGAATATAAAGTTTAATGCACTGTGTGTGCTAATTGCGGCTCCTGGTGACAGGCTCCTCTCCCATATACAGTATATACACAATACTGCACAATACTGCATATGAAATGTACAAAAAATAATTTAATTCAATCGCATAATTAATACATATAGGAGAAGGAGAGAGAAAATAAAGTGTTTGGGTTTTAGTTTGCTTGGGGCTGATTAATCAGTCTGCAGGAAGTATGTTGCACTTTACTTACTTCCCTGTTACCTGATGTTCCTCTCAGGCTCTGTATGATTCATCAGGGATAGGCAAGGTGTCCGTGACTAGCCCTTGCAGTCGCCACAACTTTATTATATCTTTTCTTTCTGATTAAATAATAGGAATACAAAAAATATGTAGTGTGAATAAAGTTAGTGTCTTGTCAAGAGACTGCTGGGTGATAAGTTATGGAATAAATAAAGCCTGAGTGAAATACTGGATGTGTATCTGCATTTGTATTATAACACCCAGCTCTATACAAAGACACTGGCACATGCGTATAGCCAGACAAGGGCTGGTTATAGGGTCAGTGGTATCTGCATCAGTATAATATCACCCAGCGCTAAATAATGACACAGTAGTGACACTGGCTCATGGGTATAGCCAGAGGAGGGCTTGTTATAGGATCAGGGGTATCTGCATCAGTATAATAACACCTAGCACTATATAATGACACAGTAGTGACACTGGCACATGGGTATAGCCAGACAAGGGCTGGTTATAGGGTCAGTGGTATCTGCATCAGTATAATATCACCCAGCACTATATAATGACACAGTAATGACACTGGCACATGGGTATAGCCAGAGGAGGGCTGGTTATAGGCTCAGTGGTATCTGCATCAGTATAATAACACCCAACACTATATAATGACACAGTAGTGACACTGGCTCATGAGTATAGCCAGAGGAGGACTGGTTGTAGGGTCAGTGGTATCTGCATCAGTATAATAACACCCGGCACAATATAATGACACAGAAGTGACACTGGCTCATGAGTATAGCCAGAGGAGGCCTGGTTGTAGGATCAGTGGTATCTGCATCAGTATAATAACACCCAGCACTATATAATGACACAGTAGTGACACTGGCACATGGGTATAGCCAGAGGAGGGTTGGTTATAGGATCAGTGGTATCTGCATCAGTATAATAACACCAAGCACTATAAAATAATGTTTTTAATTTCAAATGTACCTTGGTTTCCTTCACTAAGGTCTGTACTTTGGAAAATGTCCGCCACAACCTTTGTCTGTGCCTATCCCTGTGTATGATGCTCAAGGACAGTGTCTTGCTTTGGTAAAATGGTGGAGGAAACAACCATGGTAACGGATACTAAGGTGGGAAATGACTAAGGCTTAAAGCTGGGATAGCCCCATAGAGAGTGCTTCAGGTGATTAGGAAAGGGCTAGGGTTAGAGCTTAGCTGTAGGTTGGCCATTTTTTAGGCTTCTCTGAGGTAGTGGAAAGTAACTACAGAGAAAAGGAACAGGTAATGGCACTCCTCTGTGGTACAAAGCTGCAGGCCTTTCCTCTAAAGCAGGGGTGAGCAACCTTGGCACTCCAAATGTTTTGGAACTACATTTCCCATGATGTTTAGACAGCTTAAATTGTCTGAGCATCATGGGAAGTAATGTAGTTCCAAAACATCTGGAGTGCCCAGGTTGCTCACCACTGCTTTTAGGGTTGAAGTGGAGGGGACAATCTTGATTACTTGAGTTAAATAAAGTTAAACGTCATTCCATCTCAGTGTATGTGTCAGATATTTGGGACTTGCTGGGCTTTTTGCAGGTTTATTTTTAACAAGTAAAAGTCAATGTGCCTATAATTTTTTGGTTTTCAAAATATAAGGCTATCAAGTCTTAGAAGGAACAGGCAACTGTTGTTTGTTTCGTGTGTTTTCTTTGTATAATATTTTTCTTTACCTACTAATTATTTGCATTGTTCAAGACAAAGTTAATGGACAAAAAACCCTAACTTAATTCTATTGCTAAAGAAAAGTGATAGAAAACTTAATTTTATTTAGAATGTGAAGCATAATACTTACTGTTCTTGAAGAGCCATAAAGCTTTTATTAAAAAAAATAAAAAAAATAAATACATTATTTAATATTAATATATTGATAATACAAAAAAGGAAGAAAAAACGTTAAGCCCTAAATCATCCACAACTCTCTTAATCTCTATGCTGTGTGGTTACAGTTTTACACTTATGTCTAGATACTGTCCAACCTGGCCAAATTGAGCTGCCAATGAATTAAATTCTTACTTATTTCCTCTCCTGTCTTCAAAATATTTCCCTATCTGACTGTTTCAAGCTCAATTTTAAAATCCATCTATTAAAGGAAACCTACTGTATATTCCCTTAAAATTCCAGAAAATTGCAGCACTTTCAGGTGGCTCTTCTTCCTATAATTGCAACTATGACCCAAGCATTCTATTCTCATTCACTCCTAAGGGACTGATTTATCATCTTCGGGCTGTAACGGATCATGTCCACCCTACATCGTTAAATTCCAACAGCATACGCAGTCAGCATTTATCATTGCACAAGCATTCCTTGTCAAATGCTTGTGCAATACCGCCCCCCCTCCAGATTCGTGGACAATTGGCCATTAGCAGGGGGTGTCAATCAACCCGATCATGTGCGATTGGGCTGATTGCTGTCCGCCGCCTCAGAGGTGACGGTGACGGGCGAGTTAAGGAGCAGCGGTCTTCCGCAGAAACATATGCATTGGGGCCGATTGATGGCTTGATAAATCGGGCCCTAGATCTTTAAATTGTAAGCTCTTCAGATATGGTTTCACCTCCTCTTGTATAAGGAGATATTGCTTGTCTCTATTAATATTGTATTGTACCATTTATTGAATTGTTATTAATAAATGTATTGCATTATTTTAGAGCCTGCTCATGAATTGTGCTTCATTAAGGGATATCCATAAATTAATGAGACAGAATTTACTTTTTCTGAAGTTTTAAAGCAGAAAAATATCTGAGCTTACACATGAAACAGAACTTAATTATAACACAGGAAGTAATATTATTGTGCTGAATCACCCTTTTTGCTGAGACCACTGAAGTGCAGATAGACTTGTGAAAAACACATTTTTACATTTGTTTTAGTTTGACCCTGTCCTGTCACTGATGGTTGAGAGTATAATGGGAAGTCATGTATCTGACTTGTTTGTTATGTTCTAGAAGAGATCTACTGGTGCCATTCTAACTTTTGGACACACCTGTGCTACATAGTGTGCTTTAGTTTATAACAAACTAACGGCCAGATTACGAGTGGAGAGCAAAATTGCGCTTTCGCGAGTGTGACATATTTACGCTCCACTCGTAATACCAGTGCACAAAATTGTGTGCTGGTATTGGAATTCACCCGAAATACGAATGTGCGCTTCCATAGGTTGCAATGGGAGCCTCGTTCTGATGCTGTCATACACGGCACAGAACCTAAGAGCAATGAAGGGGGTAAGATCATCAGGGGTTAAACGTCATCACTACCAGAAGTTAGAGGTCACCATTACCTGTGGTCTGGGGGTATACAGCCTTCTTACTCTTGCTTAACCCACACACCATTTGTTTTCCACAGGGAATCTAACAGGTATCTAACCCTGGGAGAGAAAAGCCAGCTGCTTCTGAGTATGGGCCCAATAGAATTAAAAAAAAATGAATGGGGCAATGCGGGACAGATGGCAAGCTTCCCAGGACACTGGGACAGACCCCTAAAATCGGGACTGTCCTGCGAAAATCGGGACAGTTGGGGGGGGATTTTTCTGACCTCCTTTAATTTTCTTTGATTTTATAAGCAGTCCACTTATGCTGTAAAAAATAATAACAAATACATATTTTTTTTCTTTAAAAGAAGTTATAAAATTGATGTGAGAGATAAAGAAATACATGTATATCAGATTATAGTTTTGCATTTTAACGGCCATGAAATACAGTAGAATTGCATAATCTAGAAATGGATAATAAAAAGACAACACAATAGCACTTAGGGGCCGAATTATCAAGCATCTTCAGGCTCGCCGGAAACAGCAGTTATGAAGCAGCTGTCTTAAGACTGCTGCTCAATAACTGGTCAGCCTGCTCTGAGGCTGCGGACATCAATCCGCCCGATCCTATACGATCGGGCTGATTGACACCCCCTGCTAGTGGCCAATTGGCTGCGAATCTGCAGGGGGCGGCATTGCTCAGGCAGTTCACAAGAACTGCTTGTGCAATGATAAATACAGACAGCGTATGCTGTCAGCATTCATCGATGTCTGTCGGACATGATCCACTGAGCGGATCATGTCGGACAGACCGATGATAAATCAGCCCCTGTGTCTGAATTATAAATGAGCAGCAGATTTTATTTCCTTATAAATTTCAAAATGTACTTAAATTGCCAGCTCCCTGTGTCATGTGACAGCCATCAGCCATTCACATTCTCATTTACTTCTATTATCTAATTTGCTTCATTTGTTAGATATCTTTGTTGAAGAAATAGCAATGCACATGTGTGAGCCAATCACACTAGGCATATATGTGCAGCCACCAATCAGCCTATCTAGATGCTTTTCAGCAAAGGATATCAAGAGAATGAAGCAAATCAGATAATAGAAGTACATTAGAAATTGTTTAAAAGTGCATGCTCTTTCTAAATCATGAAATAAAAATGTGGGTTTCATGTCCCTTTAAAGGGACAATCAAGTCAAAATTAAATTTTTATTGATTGAGATAGAGTATGACATTTTAAACAACTTTCCAATTTACTTCCATTAACAATATGTGCACAGTCTTTTTATATTTACACTTTTTGAGTCACCATCTCCTACTGAGCATGGGCAAGAAGTCACAGAATTTATGTATATGCATTTGTGATTGGCTGATGGCTGTCACATGATACAGGGGGAGTGGAAATAGACATAACTTTGAAATTTATCAGAAAACAATCTGCTACTCATTTGAAGCTCAGACATGGGGGCCAATTTATCAAGCCCTGTATGCATTTAAATGCATCTTTTTCCATGCGAACCTTTAGGTTTACTGGAAACAGGAGTTAAGAAGCAGCGGTCTTAAGAAAGCTGCTCCTTAACTCGTCCGCCATCTCTGAGGTGGCGGACAGCAATCAGCCCGATCAGGTTGAATGACACCCCCTGCTATCGGCCGATTGGCAGCGAATCTGCAGGGGGCGGCATTGCACAAGCATTTCATGAGAAATGCATGTGCAATAATAAACGCCGACAGCGTATGCTGACGGCATTTATCGATGTGCGATGGTCATGATCCGCTACATTGCAAGTACTGTTGCACTGTCTTGTTATCATGTATGTGTTTATTATACAAATCTACAGTATTTGCTGGTCCTTTAGCTCTTGGAATTAAAGTAATTTGGAAAGTCTCTTAAAATTGCATGCTCTACCTGAATTATGAAAGTGTAAGTTTAAAGGGACAGTCAACACCAGAATTTTTGTTGTTTAAAAAGATAGATAATCCCTTTATTACCCATTCCCCAGTTTTGCAAAACCAACACAGTTATATTAATACACTTTTTACTTCTGTGACTAACTTGTATCTAAGCATCTTCTGACCGCCCCTAATCACATGACTTATCTATTGACTTGCATTTTAGCCAATTAGTGCAGTGTCTGCCACTAGCCACGGGCGTGATCACAATGCTATCTATATGACCTACATGAGCTTGCTCTCCCCTGCTGTGAAAAGTAAATAAAATAGAGGCGGCCTTCAAGGGCTTAGAAATTATCATATGTGCCTTCCTAGGTTTGCTTTCAACTAGAATACCAAGAGAACAAAGCAAAATTGTTGATAAAAGTAAATTGGAAAGTTGTTTAAAATTACATGCCCTATTTGAAAAATGAAAGTTTTTTTGGACTTGACTGTCCCTTTAACTTTAGTGTCTCTTTAAGGTGAAATATAGCATTGTACTGCTCTATTTAAACAGTTGTACATTGTAAAATGTTCCTTCAGCAAAAATGACTGGGAAAATATTGCTTGACATTCAACAGTGTGATTTGTAAATATCCACATTTTATAAAGGGAAAAAAAATCCAAAACTTATATTTCATCCTTTTAATATATGCCTGCTCTTACTGTGCTATAAATGGATTTTTCACCAAGCATTTCCATTGTAGATTTGTTCTCTATTAGCATTAACATATGTGGTTACCCAGCAATGTATATACAAAATTTAGATATTAGAGTAGAACTAAAATTATTCTTCCTAATAGCAGATGTCCTCTTTCAGCGTGTTCTTCCTACTGCAA